>NW_005871156.1:2225969-2450112 GCF_000147115.1 Myotis lucifugus
TCCTCTCGATTCTATATGTGCTACCGCCCACGCGATACCCTATACTGATCTCTCTCCTTTGTTCCACCTCCATCTCCCAAATCCCCCCCCCCCCCCAGGCTCAGGGACTGTGAGAGGGCATAGGCCAAGCTGAGGGATGCCCCCCGCAAGTGCACAAATTTTGTGCACCCGGCCTCTAGTAAAATATAAAATAATGTTCTTGGATGTCTGGACAATGTCAAATTGCTAAACAATTTTCCAAATGCTTTTGCTCACTTTCTGTGCTTACCCTATCATGATAACAGATAGTGTGTAACCAATGTAAGCTTATGGACCACACTTTGGGCAGAACTGCTCTCATGAGCTTGATTCTTTCCTTTTATACGGCTAGGAGGGCTGGTGGAAGGAAGCTGTGTTTCAGACGTTCCTTGCAATGCTCATTTCCTTGGGACATCTTCAATGGGGAAGGGTGGGCAGTGACTCGATGGGCTTATGAACAAGGTACATCTGTCTCAGCTCCCTAGATTTTTAGTACAATCCTCTTTGATATTTGACTGACATGAAGGAAGTGGCAATTTTCCCTCTTGGGTGTTCTTCAGACAGAGTGGCCAGAGCACTTGTCTTGATTAATCAAAGCCTAGGAGCAGTGACACAGGCACCTTGCCTGGCGGTGGAGATGGTGCTTGGGGAGGAAAGGTAAGAGTGAGCTGGGTCCTCTTACACATGGAAGTGATTCATAAAATGGGTTTTTATAAGGTTCTGTGTACTTTATAAATGTTAGAATTTTAAAACTTAATAATGTAGCTTGTAGGGATGATGAGAACAATCTGCAAAATGGCATTTAAAGGCACAGTGAAGTTTTTTTATCCTCAATTGCTATGAAGTTTCATGAATCAGTAAGCTACAAGGTACCATTCACCTTCTTGTGTATGGTTATTTTCAGTTTCCCACAGAATATGAAATACAAATGCCCTGTTTAAAATTGTGAGTGGGGCTCAACACTTTCATATTTTTAAAGGTAATTGATGTATTGTTCTAATGATATTGAGAAGAAAAACTATTAAAGTTAAGAGTGAATATATATATATATGAATAAATACTATCAACTCTAATTTACATTAGAGGCTTTGCTGAATTTGAACTAAAATGTCCATGTTCTAATTCTAGCACTGTAACTCTGACAATTCCTTTGTCTCCTTGCCTGTGTTCTTCTCGTTAATACATATATCGGAGGCCTCAAAAGTTTAGTTGATCTCTTCAGCTCATGTGAGTGGAACACTTACTATGATGAAGCAATGTGCTGGACACTGAGGAGCTAAAAGGAAATCAGAAACATGCCTTTCCTGTCCTGGTGCTTGCAATTGAATAGGAACATCCAGTAGAGACACAGCTGGGTCCTGTGGGGATGATCAGGAGATAATCGCTTCTGGGCAGCAGCCTGTGGTGAAGGTGGGGGCTAGTAGAGGGAAGGGATGAAACTTTTTATATAAAGGGCCAGATAGTAAAGATTGTAGGCTATGCTTTTCAGATGGTCTAGGTTACAACTATTCAATAGTTTTCAAGTTGATTTGAAAGCATGTGATTGTTTTAATGTCCTTAATACAGATATAGCATAACTTAAAGAAATTCACCGGCAGAGATATCCCTAGCAAGTTTCCTGATTCTGGAAGGGGTGGCGGTCAAAGCAGCAAATAAATGGAAAGGGTCTTACAAATTTTTCGGAAAAGGTCTGCAATTTAACTTAAGTCCTAGCTATAGGGCATTAAAAAGGGGCCTTTATTTTTGCAAGGGGATTTATGGCCTTTTATACGTTTATTTTTCCTTCACTATTAGACATCCAAGGAAGAAAGAACACTAGGGTTAGAGACTTCCTCTGTCCAGCAATAGGTCACATCTCCCCAGATTTGCAAGCTTAAGGTGTCCCCTGAAATAGAGTGATGGGATAAGGGCATGCTTTCAATGAGATGGCCCAAGAATTTGTCTCACTTTTCATCTAAGAGGCAACCGTCCTACCCTCATTCTCACCCTATTTAACTTGACCCTACCCTGTCCGCCCATGTTCACTGTCATTCACTGACTCTCTTGCTTGCATTTTCATGCTATTCATTGTGCATCAGGCCTTCTGCTTGGTTTGTGAGAAATACAATGTTGGATAAACTCTAATTGTTACCCTTAAAGAGTTTATCGGGTAGGTGGAGAGCCCTTGGAATTAAATAATTGCTTTAATTACGTCAACTGAAGGCAGTTTTGAGAGGTATCAGTGGATTGTTATTTACTTAGAGTTTAAGGATTCTCTTTCTCATTGGTCTGAACTGGGTATACTGGGAAGGTTTTCTAGTGGAAGTGGGAGGACAGCCAGCCCTTGAAGGTTGGGGAAAATTTGGATGCAGAAGGTAAGAAGAGGCTAGGGGGGCATTTATCTTCAGATACACAGTATATGTATGTATAATCTCTGATGTAGGTTTAAGCAATTCAGTGCATAAATGGGACATTGATCTGTTTTTATTCCCAAGGCACATGAACTTGTGCGGACAGCATGGGGGCTCATTAAATGCTTGGTGTATTGGGAAGCTATTTCTGAGAGATTGGGATGCCGAGTCTGGCAACCTTGAAAGGTCACTCCGTCAATATTTAGTGAGATACTCTGAGTTGCATGGATTCTACTAAGGAGTTGCTATAGGAGATACAGGGTGAAAGCAAATGTTGTCCCTGCCCTTGAGAACCATTCAGTCAATGATGGGAGATGGACACAATCACACATACAGAAATTTAACAGTTCACTAAGTGCTATACCAAAATTAGTAGAGGAATTTGGAAAAGATGGTGGTGAGGGGAGGAGTTTATTATATTGAGCACGACTTTTTCTTTTTTAAATCAAACTCTTGGCTTTTGAGGGGGAATTTTTTTTAAAGGTCAGTTAGAATGATATATGAAAGAAACATGATTGCTCTCAGGAGATTTCATATTGAATCTGAACATCTTTGTTCTTTCATTTCATATCAACAATTTGCTTTCATCCAGGGTCATGATGGAGTAAATAAACATGGAGAAGTAACTCCTATGATTACCTCCTAAACCTGTCTTGAGTCATTAATTTTTTGTTCTTTCTCACTATTCTTACATCAGAGCCAGAACTGCTAATGTGTCACCATAAACCGCTGTCTTGAGTTTTACTTCTTTCCTCAGCATATGGTCATTCACCTATGGAGGCTCTAATGAGCAATGGAATGACCAGGGATAGGGAAAAGGAGAAGGGAGGTGGAGAGATGGTGGTAAATTTGAAGAACTGAACCTGCATTTCTGAAATTAAAAGTGTCCATCCATGGACAAGAAGACATTTCCTGTTGATGAATGGATCTTTGATCTCTCATTTTAGGACCTGCCCCTTCTTGGCCTCAGACTTAGTTGGTTCTTGACCAAAATCTGGGTGTGGATAAAAGTCCTTCTACAGTTGGAAAGAGAAATTTCACAGATAACCCCGAGGTAATCCAGCCGGAAAGCAAAGAGTTGACTGTGCCATACCTAATTGACAGTGGAGGGGTAACCTCAGGTTACGTGCCTTTCGACTAAAGTTCCATATTAGCTGTCTGCTTGGAAGGAGCAGATGTTTTGGCTCTGGTGGTCACTGCTCACCTCTGTCTGGGAGGTGCATCAATCACTTTAATTATAATGGAACGTGGGGCCAGGAACTGAAGGAGAAAAATCAACCCAATCCCAAGAACAATCTTTCTTGATGAATTCTCCCCTAAATCGAAACAATTCACTGGATATCCCAGCTGGGGTTCATATGCTTTTGATTACTGTGGGCTATTTAGCTCTACAAAATGACAGGCTGCTTAATGGACTTTTAATGGTTATAGGTTTCTCTCTCTTTTTTTAATGAGCTTCACCAGTTTGTTACTAATGCCCTGTAGAAATTTGGCGAGGGGCCAGACTTGATGTTACACATTTCTGGTTTCCAGGCGGCATACATGCAACCCTCATAGCCAGTGGGGAAGTATGCTGCCAGTCGTAGGGTAATGCTGTCAGAGCAGGGAGAGCAGGAAAGCTAACCGAGTGCCCTGTAGTCCTAATCATTATGTCATTATAGAGAAGGTGGTTGCACTTTGTGGCTGAAGTTAACCCTGAAGGCTTCAAAAGCCTTGTGATCCAAGTGGCAGGATAGTTTGAGATGTTCGGAGTGGCTTTGCCGTCCTCGGATTTCCACATTGTTGGCAAAAGGCTCCCCTCATAGATTCAGTTGCAGTCTGTCCACCAAAAGCCCTGTGAACATCTCAAGATCAGGGCCAGGTTTTGTTCAGTCATGTTTGCATCTACAGAGCCTGGCGCCCATTTGGACTCACAGTGGGTATTCAATTCAAGTCTGTTGAATGAGAGAGAGGCCACAATCAATAAGGATGAGCGATGGAGAAGAGCTTTTTACTGAAGAGACTCCCTCATCTGGGCAAAAAGTGTAAGATCTGGGTCAGAGAAGAGTGGGAAAAGAGAAAGAGAGAGAGGATGTCCTGAGTCACCCAAAACAAGAACTCCCATTTCTTGTCCTGTACTGAGCATTGTGCTAAACACTTCATTTAGTCCTTCCAGTGGGAGGCGGTGATGTGTTTAGTGTTTAACAACCAGTTTTGAGGGTGGGGGCGGGGGGTGAGATGCCCAGCCCAGATTTGTGGCATTTACTGATTTCTGTGGTAAATGTTCCCACGATGATCTATTTCAAACTACCAATGCGATGTTAGCCAGCTGGTAAAATTCTAGAAAATCTAACAATTGGCTTTTGTGAGCCTGCATGAGCACACCAACAGAAGTAGCTATTATTATCCCATTGTTCAGACACAGAGGATGAGGCTAAAGAAGTAAATAATAGGCCAAAGACATGGAGGAAGTAAAGGGAAGAATCCAGGTCCAGAGTGACTCCCAAGACTATGTGTTTAACTATTGCACTTCTTTCCTGAGCTCACTCCCACACTAGTGGAATGGCCACAAAACTAGTATGCAGGAAGAGTGGTCCTGGAGTAGCCAAGGCTCACTCTGGTTTCCTGGGGCTGCCCCAGGGATCATGTATATCTGCTGTAGAGCTTCTTTGGAGGTTTCTGGTTCCGTGGCCACCCTCCTTTCTCATCTCCCTCACTTTATGGAGGTTTTGCTTCCTAATTTACAGTAATACAGGCTCCAGTCCAACTGTGAGGTATTTATTATAGTGTCACCTCTTCATTTTATCGAGGAGCAAACTGGGGGACAGAGAAATTAGATGATTTATCAAAATCTATGGAGCCCGTCAGTGACAGTCCTGGAAATAAATCGAGATCTCCTGATGCCTAATCTAAGGCTCTTCCTTTGAAACGAGAGTGCCTTCCGCCTTTTAAGAATAATAAATGGTATTTGGAGTTTAAAACAAAAGTAGATGGGGTGGAGTTCCCTGCCCCATTGCTGATGTTCTTACTGCATGCTCCCATTTTGAAAGATTCAACTTGACTTCCCTTGATTCAGGGGCAATGAGCCGAGAATTCAAGGACAGGCACCAGGAGCATGTTGAGAAGTGAATGCAGCAAACATGAAAGACATTCTTTGGGAGCTTTAGGGGATGAGGAGGAGGGGGAGATAGGGAAGGTGGGGGCTCCTTGCTGAAATACCCTCATGTTTTGGAGTCCCAAGATACTCCTAAATCACACCAGGGTCACATGGTGCCTAAACTTGTCTCTTGGCCCAGGGTGAAAACAGTTCACGTTGTAAAATTAACTTTCCACATTTGGCTGGACCACGCAGGCCAGCTTTCTTTCAAAGTGAGTTTGCGAATGAATGAATGAATGTGTTGACTGGGTTACTGTTCTTAGGGGAGCCCTCTTTGCATTGGACTTGGAGAAGGATTAAAGCTGGTTTTGAAAAGTGTTGGTGCTCTCCCAAACACAGCATGCTGATAGAATTCTGGTTGCACTTTTATTTGCTATGGAACAAAATGCTCTAGTTTCATGGAAGAAATAGCCCAGCAGATGGTGTTTGGTGGATGGCATGAATGTAGCCTTGTAAATAAGCATTCAAAATAGGCCAGCTTCCCCCCAAATTTGCCATCTGCCCTTACCCCATGAGGTCCACAGGTGGTAAAAGAAAAAAGGGAAATTGATGCTTTTAGTTGTTATTGTTACTATTTCGGTACCCCTAAGTTATGAAAACTTTTCCAAATATGGCATTCTTAAATTTGGTTATAAAAATTTAGAGAACACTGTCTCCAATTTAATGGATTTGTCATTGTTTAATCTGATTTAAGAATAATTGCCTAAATGGCATTGTCCTATTTATCCTTTTTTGGGAGGGGGGGTAACTTCTGATGTGATCCTCTTTCTGCAGCTCTCATGGCTGAGGGTCTTCTACACTCTCCTCTGGACAAGACTCTCAGATTCATCGTTGCTTCCAATCTCCAAAAAACAGGATAGTTTAATGTGTGCAGGACTTGGAACCATACATATCCAGGTTTGAACTCAGGTTTTTGGAGCAATGGACAAGTTAGTGAACCTCTCTAAATCTCAATTTCCTCATCTGTGGAATGAGAAGACTAGTGGGGTTAGTAAGACTACTGGAGAAGGTTGTTAAGCTTAAACTAGAAAAAGCATCTCTAGCACTCAAGACAGTGTAGGCAATGTTCAAAAAGTGTTGTTATCGTTCATATCATTATCATTGTCATTGATGTCATCATTATCTCTGTCATCTTCAACTACAACACATAACTATCTAAACTGGAGAGGAGAAGGGAATTATGGATATTGGTGATTTATTTCAGGGGTGGTATAAAGGATTGTGAAACACATCAGGCTGACTGCTCCCACTCTTATTTTTTCCCCAAAAGGAGATTTTCACAGGCCACCAGCCAGAACATGACTCCAAGGATGGAATGATTTGTGAGGCTTTTGGTGGGTTGGGCTGATTATTGAGGCAGGAAAGATTTAAGTCAAGATTTTCTGACATTGTAAATGGTGGGTGATTCAACAGGATGGACTGAGAGTTGGGATGAGGAATCTGAGGTCAGAATCTTTTAAAGACATGACTCTATTTTTAAACTGGGGCCATGGGAATTCATAATTTTTTTATTCTCTCCCGTTGGTAGAGAAAGATAAAGATTGATTTAACCTATAGAATTAGTTGGCTCAGATCTGGGGTAAGGATGTATAGGAGACTGGATTTAGAAGACCCCAGCTTTCGAAATTTTTGTTGCAGTTTCAGCGATGGTGGAAATTTAGGAACCAAGGGTTTAGGTGGAAATAGGGGCCTGAGAAGGAAACCTCTGGATCATATCTTTGCAGAGTTTTTCACTGGGGTGTAGTTGTCTTCATTTTTGGTGATTGTGTTTACATGGAGAGAATGAGGATTTGCTGATGTGCAACTTACTGACAGGAGGAAGAGCAACTGTTCTAAATGAGACTTATAACACTTCCAAAAGGACCAAATGAGATTTGACCTGTAATACCTTACTGCTCTATTATTACTAGAGGCCTGGTGCATGAATTTATGCACAGATGGGGTCCTTCCCCCTGGCCGGCGATTGGGGCTGATCAGGGCCCTCTCGCCCAGTCCCAATCAGGGTCGATCAGGGCCAGTTGTGAGGGAGGGACCATGTGAGGGTGCCAGGGCGTGTCCATCCCCATCTTGCTCAGTCCCAATCAGCCAGATCCCAGCAGCAAGCTAGCCTACCTATTGGAGCATCTGCCCCCTGGTGGTCAGTGCATGTCATAGTGACTGGTCGACCAGTCAACTGTCTATCCCATGGTTGTCAGTGCACGTCATAGGCTGCACGTTGAGCGGCCTTAGCATACCATTAGCATATTATGCTTTGATTGGTTGAACAGACACTTAGCATATTAGGCTTTTATTATATAGGTAGTGTCACCTCTTCATTTTATCTAGGAGCAAACTGGGGGACAGAGAGATTCATGGTGTTGTAGTAATAAAAGGTACTACAGAGATTTTCCAGTTTCCATCTCTTTATTAATATAAAGCAACTCTAACACAATGAAATCAAATTTTGATTATCTCCCCTTCCCCCAAGATCCAGAAACTAAATGTAGAACCAGTGTCCTTGTATCCTCGGTAGAAAAGGTCAGGATCCTCCCATTTTTTTTCGGATTCTTCCTTTCACTACGCCAATAGTAGATGTTGCCAAACTCATTGGATGCTGTTTAGTACATCATTATCTTTAATAAACATTAATTGAGTGTCCAGCCTAGTATGTACAAAGTTCATGATGAATAGACATAACCCTTGTCTTTAAAGACCTTAAAGTCTTCAAAAAATAACTTCAGGGTTTAATGAAGTAAAGAAGTCTAAAGCTTGTAAATGTTCTGCCAGAGAAGTATAACAGAGAGTCCCAGCCCAGGAGCCAGGACGGGATTTCAGTGCTGGCTTTCTTCCTCTTCACTGACTGTGACCACTTGAGTAAGTCACTTGGTATTTTTGAGATTCTTACCCATCAATTTTAAAACATTAATAATAATACCTATCCCTCCTACTTCTGAATTTTGAGGCACAAATGAGATCATAGATTTGCCTATAAACTGAGAAATGTATTAGAAATGGAAGGAATCAATAGAAATGGAAGGGATCCCACTTAGTGGGACTGTACCCAAAGCGGGGAGAGTTCATTTATCATTCTTATTGTCATTCGCATAATCATTATCCTCATTATTATCATCCAGGAGTTTTCATGAGACACCTCTTTTATATTTGCATTTTCTTACTCTCCAGCGCCCTACAAACCAAACAACCACTTTCACTCAACATGTCCAGGTCATTGGGTCAGATCAGGGTTCACATCATCTGGTTAGATGTTGCTGTTGTCCGTGTCATTTTTTGTATTTGAAGGTGGCAACTTGTATAGTAGCTTGTTTTTCTCCTTAGAGAAAGCACTGTGTTCAATGGCGTGGACAGTGTAATCTTAAACCAATGATGGGGCTTAATTTTTTTGACTACCAAAGTACACAGATGTGCCGTAATGTTGACTGTTGTAGAGGTTGACAGTGTTATAGCCCAGGGACACTGTCCTTCATGTCAAGAGATGTTATGGAGAGCTGGCACAGGATGCAAAAAAATTTAAGAAACAATTCCAGGATCCAACAGAAGGCAAAAGTCTAGACAGTATACTATGTCCCAATGGTTATAATGCTTATTGTTAATTTGGTTGTTAAGGCTGAAATAAACATCCAAAACTGGACCTACTCTCCTTTAGAGATGTCTTTGCTTGTTTCTGAAGTAACCAAAGGATATTCATTTTAGTCTTCTTTACTTTGTAACAGAAATTAAATTTTATTTGAGTGACAATGTGCTCAGCCTGCCTTATAGTTAGAAGTTAGCAATGAGGTGAAGAAGTCGTTGGGTGGGACTTCCAGGAAAGCTCTTTGAGAAGGAAACAATAGCTGACTTCAGTTTTTCTCTTTAGTTTTTCTCATTTTTTCTGCTCTAAGCCTGAGAATGGATGTGACCACTGGTGCCTCTCCAACAGCCATGGTAGACCATGTGGCAAACTTAACGATGGAAGTTACATGCTAGAGGTGATGGAACATAAAGGTAGAAGGAGCCTGACACCATGGCCCTGCCATGCAATCCTGGACTGGCCTCACTCTGGACTTCTTTCACAGGAGAAATAAACAAATTGATTTAATCACTGTTATTTCTAGACGGTGCTACCAGCAATCAAATGTAATTCCTAACTGATACAAATGCCTTCCTCCCAGTGAGTAGAGCCCTTGTTTCTTTGCAGCTAGCTCCTGATGGTCCATGCTGATTCACAAGCCCCTACAAGAGCAAAGTTGGACTCAGCTTCTGCTAGTGAGCAGAGGAATTGCTTGTGAATACAATGCTGGGATTATAAGGTGCTGGCAGCCTTGCCAGAATAATAAGGTCAGACGGAAAATCATACCAGTAAATATCTTCAGTGACTATCCTGTTCCACTTCAGTGCTCTCCCAATACCATAGCCCAGACCCACAGCTCATGGGGTGGGATGGCAGCCTCTCTTCCCCAGAGCCATCAGTTCTGTCTGCAGGCAGAACGATGAGGGTCTTGGATACCACTCCAAATTTTTCTCTGTGCAGCTATTCATCAGGCGCCCCTATTTGTTCTGACTTGTAACTGAAATCCTTGCTTGTTTGAGCTGCTTTTCCCTGGCAATTTCACCTGTAATCTCAAAGATGGTAGCTGCAATTTGCTTTGCTATGCTCATCCCCCTTTGGCTCAGTTACGCGCTGCACTGGAAGAGGCTCAGAGGGTGAGGGCACGTCCTCAGCTCACTGTATCTCTGTTTAATTTAATTTTTAAATTTGATTTATTGTTGAAAGTATTACAGATGTCTCTCCTTTCCCCCTTATTGGCCCCTTTCACCTCACTCCTGCCCACCCCCCCGCCATGTGTCTCTGTTTTATAAGTGTTCTCTTGTCCATTTGCTGTGGGCCCTGTAATGCTGCACCCATCTTTGACACAGTTTTAAGGCTAAATTTTAGAGAAAGATTTCAAAAAGATTCTGGAATCTCTAAATTGCTGTCTCATCACAGAGATAGTTATTCTTTTAGTGATATTTTGGCACATTCATGGGACCCCCCGCCCCTAAAAAAAGGTCAAATCCAAGACAGCAGACTTAGGAAGCTTGACCTATGCTGGCCCTCTTTTACTGGTGGGTTTGGTGATCATGGGCCAGATCTGAGTGTGTTTATCAAAGGTCGCTGTTGGTGCCACTTAAATCTAACTCAGGAATTAGGATAACATTGTCCACTGTAAGTGACTTTTGAGTAGTTCATATAAACATTATTGTGAATTTGCTGTTTGCTGTGACTATTTTAGGGTTACATATTTCTCACATCATCCCATATACCCACCTCAAATACCCCAAACATTGCTTACAGGAGGGTTGATTAGGTGGGTGAGGTTGGCAGTTATGGAAGGGGTTAAGCAAATATCTGCTGTCCAAGGACTTGACAACAATTTTGCAAGAATGTTATTGTGAAAGACATTTGTTTCTCTCTTAAAATGACTCGCTAAATATACACAGGAGAAGAGAGATTGTGTAGGAAAAACAGGTTACCTTTGAAATCTTTTTTTAACATATACTATGAACTTAATTCAAACTAAAGACTTACTTCCATTTTGCTGAGACTTCAAATTAAACAAACTGAAAATTGCAGGGCAGGCTGTAATAGTATTTTCCCAACGTTCCTTTCTTTTCAGTAGATTCAGGTCTATGAATTAAATAAATATACTTAAGGAAAAAAAATCAATTCACTTGGCACAAATCACTAGTATTACAGGGTCAAACATTTATTTTTTAAAAATAAGCCTTAAGTTATTCTATCATATACCATTGTTCAATAGAAATATAATGTGATGTGCATGTACTTAAAATTTTTTTACTAGCCACATTAAAAATCATTAAAAGACATAGGTGAAATTAACTTTAATATATCTTATTTAACCCATTATATCCCAAGTATTATCATTTCAGCATATGATCAATGAGAAAAATTAACCCGATATATTACATTCGTTTACAGCATATCTCAATTGAACTAGCCACATATTAAGTGGTCATAACCACAGCGGCTGATGGCTACTGTATTGGACAGAACCAGTCTAGTGGGCAGAGATTGTTTCTGATTTACTCAGTTCCCTTCCCAGCTAAACAAACCAGTGCCCATGAACTGATTATTGATCACAAGCTTTTCATCCTCCCACATTCATATTTCTGTTAAAAATTTCTGTTCAATGTGTTTAGGTCTCATAAGATGTTCCAGGGGGAGAGCTGGTCATCTTAAAAGAGGAAGTACCCCAAAGCTGCTGGAGACCCAGGCTTTGTGAACAGGAGGGGAAATGTCCCTAGATTAGGCCGGCCATGGGCCTAATCTAAGTAGTTGTCCCCTTGCAAACAAGAAGGTTCAAGGCATCCATTGTTTTCTTACCTGCAGGGGGAGCTCTTGCCCCTTCGCTCTTTTTAAATTCCAAGGCTGGTTCTCAGAGGCCAGCAGCTCTGAGCTCTTTCACCTGGGTCTGTGGAGAGTTTGTTTTTGGCTCCAAACCAGCAGTGCTTTCGCAATCTCCACACGTTACGGCTGCTGAAATGCTAGGACACCAGCCGGGTGGCGGCTTGAGTCTTGTGATTCCCAGGCAGTCCGGCGAAATGATAAACAAAAGTCTTTTGTGCAATATTAATAAGCTTCAAGCACTCCCCGGCCAAGCCCCTTGTCATCCAAGTAAGTCATGTGTATCAAAAGCCCTTATATGTGAAAGTTTGTTTTCATATCTGGCCAGCGTTGAATGGGAGTCCCCTTTGCCATGTTGTAAAACAAACATTTGTTTATTTTGTGAACAGTGCTGGCAGTATGATACAGGAACCAGGAGCTGAATGGAGGGAGCCCTTTCCAAAGGGGGCTCCTTTGAAAACCTTTCTGGTAGACCATTCCAACTGTCAACTGATCTTGAGTTCTGTTTACATTAAGACAATAACAGTGTTTCCTAAATAAATAAGTCAGAGGCACCCGTGGGCCTTAATGAAACCCCATAAATGGGCTGGGGGTGGGGGCCGGGGAAGGAGTTTTTGTGCCTTGCAGAAACAATGGCTGGTTCATCTTACGATGTATCCCAGGCCTGTGTTTTTAAGACAGAAGGAGGCCTTTGTGTTATTTGCACTGATAAAACTCTCCTGCTAGAGCTTCCCCTGGAACGCTGGGACAAAAGATGTGACATTTTGCTCCGTGAGAGTGCCACACTGCCAAGCAGGCATTTTCTAAAGCAGAAAAGTACTGGTCACCCTGCTAGTCCATCAGCTAACCTCTCCTGGTGTGCCGAGAAAATAAATAAAAACTGTAAGACTAAACCATCTGCCACTGGGGGTGTCTGGCTTTTTTCTTGGTTGGTTTGGAGCTTCCAGGAATCCATTTCTGCTGCTGACCAGTCCAAGCCGCCTCCAGGCACAGTGGACACAGTGGACGCAGTGGATGCAGAGGCAGGCAGTGACCGGAGAGGAGGACGTGCTGACTGGAAGTGTGAGCGCCGGTGGCTTTTCCTGGGAAGCAGGATTGCAGCCTGTTAGTGGAAGTTACGTTCCTGAGCAAGAGACACATTCTTAGTGAGGAATGGAGGCCGAAGACAAGGGACCAGCAGGGCTCGCTGCGTGTAAATTTACAAAACGTTTTATAATCACTGTGATAGCATCATTCAAACTCTCTAAAATAGAGACATCCCCATATAAGTATTTTCAATTATAAGGATTCCTTATTTGTTTCGCTCCCCAGAAACATATTTCAATATGGGTTTAATCATAGTATTTAGATAATTTGTAACTTGCTTTCTTCTGGGTTAGCGTTGTTTCATGTGCATTTTTTCCAAGTCGCACCTAATCTTTATAATTACCACTGTCAGTGGGTGTACAATCTTCCAAGTGGATATACCATAATTTACATATCTGCTTCCTTACTCTCACATACTTAGAATGCTCATGATTTTTTTTACTATTATATATAATATTACAAGGAATATCTTCATACCTTAATTTCTTCCTTTTTAGGGAAAACGTTAATTGGGATAAATCCCAAGGCTGTAAATACTTAAGGCTTTTTAATATATGACACCTTATTGTTTCCCAGAAGGATTTTCAAACAAGGCAGTTTACTTTCCAGGCTGTAACTGCTACCTCCTCTTCACAGCACTTTCTCCTTTATTTGCCCAGGACAATCCCTCCACCTTCATGGGCTCCCTCAACTCTCCCCACATAAGTATTCCCTATTCCACCTCCTTTCAAAGCTGATTCTGGGATGTTACCCCTTAGAGATCCTTGGGTGAATATGTTAAATACAACTTATTTTCATTATTGCAGAGTAGAATGTTTTCATCTGTCATACATAAATTCTTAATTGGTATCATCTAGCTGTGTGGAAGCTATATTTAGTTTTAGACAAATTTGTAATTTATGTCCATTTCCTCACCCTTCAATAGCTTGAAGGTGTTGATGGGGTAGATATCTTTTGAGAAGTCTGCCAAATCCAATGGCCAGATTTCAATCTATGGGTTATCGCCATGCTGGACCAGGTGACTGCCTGCCCGTCTCCCCAACCCCATGTCTGATGGGACTCTGTGTGGACACTTGATACAGACTATCATGCAGACACAGAAGTGCATGGGGTAAGGCTAGGGGACGGAGATAGGGGAAGAGAGAGAGAGAGGACAGTAGACAAGAGGGGAGGGAGAGAGAAGGGAGTAGGGGGTGAGAAGGGGAGGAAGGGGAAGAGGGGAAAGAGAGAGAGAGAGAGAAAATGTAGCACACCCATAGAGAAAAACAGAGTTGGGAGGCGTATAAAATTGCTTCCCAGGTTCCTAATGATTTTCTCGTTCTTGGTTCAGGTATGACTATATATTCTTGGCTTTGAATTTGGAGAGACACCGCAAATAATTCTTATAATAAATCTACCTCCCCCTTTCTTTCTCTCCTTCCTCCTCTCCCTCCTCCGCCTTTGCTATTTTTATTTTTTTGTATATGCTAACTCAGTTTCTGATACACTCTCTGACAAATAGAGCTAGAAATAGGAATCCCTTGGTGATGTGCAAATCCCCGTGGCTCAATAATAACATAATGAATTTGGACATTGACTAAAGTTTTAGCTATTCTCTCGTGCTGACATGTGGGGCTGTCAGGTTGAAACATGGCGAAATTCCATTTATGATTCTGAAGAAATGGAATCTTTGAGAAAAACATTTTTTGCTCTGTAAATTACAGGCATTGTAAAAACCAGCTTATCACAGCTGCTCCAAAGTGCTGGACAGTTTGGATGATCTGACACAATGGCGTTGATTCAAGGCTTTGGGTGACCACAGACTCGGATCTGAAGGACAGAGGGACATAACAGCTCCTCCTGGGACCCTGGCTGAGTGGATGTGGTTCATTCTGAAGGCAGAGAGCAACGTTTTCAGGGGGGAAAAAGGCTAGTTGTGCACTCCTTTGCCCCTTTTATTTGGATATACAAAAACCCAGGAAAACCCTCAAGGCTTTGTTCCTCCTCATCTATGTCTTATAATCCCCCTCCCCCCAAGAGAGAGGGTGAAAGCTGCAGAGGTAACGAAGGTTAGAATCTCATGCCTGGAACTGACACTCTCCGAAGGCTGTTTGGAAAACCTGGTTGGACGCCTCGGGCTGTTCCTCATTTTATATTTTTCCTTTCTTGCTCCTATGTATGTGCTTGTTTTCAAATCATGGTGTGAAAAGCGAACGTTGGAGGGTAAGAGTGAGATCTCCTCCTCACAAGGAGAGGAAGCCGTTCACAGTGAGACACAGAGGACACAAGCCTCACTAATTGGGGAAACTTGTAAATTGTGCCGTCTCATCCCATTGGGCGGTGTTCTTCTGCTAAAGCAGCGGTTCTCAACCTGTGGGTCGCTACCCCTTTGGGGGTCGAATGACCCTTTCACAGGGGTTGCCTAAGACCATCAGAAAACACGTATATAATTACATATTGTTTTTGTGATTAATCACTATGCTTTAATTATGTTCAATTTGTAACAATGAAAATACATCCTGCATATCAGATATTTACATTATGATTCATAACAGTAGCAAAATTACAGTTATGAAGTAGCAACGAAAATAATTTTATGGTTGGGGGTCACCACAACATGAGGAACTGTATTAAAGGGTTGCGGCATTAGGAAGGTTGAGAACCACTGTGCTAAAGGGTCTAAGTGACCCGGAAAAATGTCCTTTCTCCTGGTCTGAAATGCCTCTCCTTTTAGAGCTTTGGAGATTCTGGTAAGCTGGCGAGGCACTGACATTTCAGGAACTCCAGACAGATCTGTCCCTGCCAACAAAATGTGTGTGTGTGTGTGTGTGTGTGTGTGTGTGTGTGTGTAAATTACTAACAATTCACTAGCCGGTTATGACTGTGATTGTACAATAAGGAGCAATGGGCAAAGCTATCAAATCATTTTAAATTGGCCCCTCAGCATTTTCTTGTTTGCCGACTGGATGGAGTTTATCAGTGGATTGACATATTTCCTAGCATATGTGACCTCGGGCAGTCACTCTCCATTTTTTATCCTGCCAGTGTTTTGTTCATTCATTTAATTAAAGTGTGCCGAGTGCCCAGAAAATGCTTGGAACCGGGCTGGGCATGATGATCGCTGCTGAGACAGACCACTGCTGCTCCGTGGACCCTTGCTCTGATGGGGTCATGAGGCAGGCTCGCCCAGCCAGTGTGAGCCAGAGAACCAATCGGTCAGCAGACAAAGTGCACCATGCCCAGCCTCAAGCAACGTGCAGTCTGCCAGGGAGAGGAGGGAAATGCCCATGAAGGCCTCCCTAAGCAGTGTGACTCTTACGGAAGTGGCAGAGACTAAACTGACACAGCTCATCGCTAAAGGGGTTTACCTATATCTTAAAGGACCGAGAGGGCTGGAGGAATGGACCAGTGGGTGCTGAAGAGAGGAGGGGAGTGGGGAGGAGCAGGGTAACTATAGTGGGGAGCCCTGGGCTGGATAGTGGAAGGTTGGAGACATGAGAGGTTGGCTTTCAACAGAGATTGAAGAGCCTTGAAACATTGAGGAGATGGACTTGATGCTAAAGGCAATGGTTTGCTGACTTTTGACTAGTTCACAAACCTCCACAGTCCCTTTTTGACCCCATCTCTAGTCTTCCAAACTGGGGCATTATCTTCTGTCTTTTATTTCTTCAGATGAAGATCTCTCTCAACTCCCATCAGATTCTCATCCACCCCCCACCCCCCAACCCACCCAGCTCTGTAGTCTGAAAACAATGAGCTTGAGCTTCGGGTTAAAAGCCCAGTTAAGGAAGGGCCCTGGAGCTGACATAGAGTATTGTGGAATCGGTTGTTTGCCTGTGGTCTCCAGTGGCTTTTCTAGAAACACGCTCTCACAGAGAGGGCGTGTGTAGGTTTATGTGTGTATAGTGGAAGAAGATTTCTAAGAATATCAGGTAGGCCGGTGGCAAGTTTGCGAAGGGGATTTATGCTATCTTTCTCAGAGTCCAAGATATTGAAACACAGCGACAGCTCTTTTCCAACCAACTTAGGAAGAGTTTTCTAGGAGAACACACACACACACACACACACACACACATCCAAGAAAAGATTTAATTGTTTTCCTAATTTTCTTGAATGTATTTATATTGGGTTTTAGGTTCTTCATCTCATTTCAGAATATCCATCTATTAAGAATTTTTCTTCTTGAATTATAGGTGGAGTCCACAGAGCTCTGTCTTTCTTTCCCTTGAATTATTTCTTTTTTCACCTAATATATTTTTGACTTAGATCACGTCTGCCTTCTCCTCTTCAGGGGTCTCATGCTGTATTGTGAAATGAAGATGGGCTGGAGTGAGCAACTCACACCATTTGGGGTAAATGTCATAGGCCTAATTTAGTCCTGTTATTAGAAAAGAATTTTATGAATGGAACCCCCAAGGTGTGCTTTCCAAACCCGCCAGTGCCAGAGAGATGAATCACGGCTATAAATGCACCTGGTCAGGCAGCAAGTCATATAATACGTTATTTTACTTTTTGCCTCTCTCCAGGCCAAAGGTAGGTGGTGATTCTACTTGAGGGACTGCAGGTGTGTGCAGGATGTCCCACGTTGTGACACTTGGGGCTGGTTGGGGGAGCTGAAGACCACAGTCAGGCTGCAGAGGGCAGTGTGAGACCACAGTGCCGTGAGCTATGTGGACAAGCCAGCCCTGCTCCTGATACAGGCCACCTGCGGTGTTTCAAGATAAATTATGTTAGATGGGGAAACTAGTCTATTGGATTTACAGTAAATGCTTGCTAGTTAGCTTCGCCCCAAAGAAAGTCTTTCTAAGATTTTCCCCTCTTCCCCAATTTCAAGACATCAAGTATCAAGTGGCTGAGTGGCGAACTTGTATTCTCTTCTCTTCAGGAGTGTGAATGTCTCACGTAAATTCCTTTGAGGACAATTGAGATGATACTTAGTGCCTTACAGTATGTTGCAATTTAACTGCACTGGTGCTGACATAGGTCTGGGTGTGGAGAGACACTAATAATAATAATGATAATGATAATAATAATAATAATAATAATAAATAATAACCCAGGCATCTTCTAAATATTTTCTGGAACATTAGGAACTATAGCCTTTGCTTAAGAGCCAGTTCTGGGTACTCGGGGTTCTCTGGAGGTTTTTAGGAGGGGAGGAGGCTGGTGGGTGTGCAGAGAGTGGCTGGTCTGACATTGAGGTTAGGTGTACGTGTTAGAGTCAGACCTGGCTCTCTCATTTACAAGCTACCACCTCAGGTTCCTCCCTTGTAAAGCTGAGATGATCATAACAGTGATTTCCTAGAGTTGCTGCATTAAGTGAACCCATAGTTGAGAGTATCCAGAGCATAAGGTCATTATTGGCATTCAATTCACAAACATTTATTGAGGGGATTGACAGCAAGCAATGCCAACATGGTCCTTACCCTGAGGTCTAGTGAGAAGAACAGACATTGATCCCTTATTCCAACAAGGCAGGACTGGGGGGGAAGTATAGCAAAGTGATAAAGAGCATGGACTCTTGTGTCGGAGCATCTGGGTTTGAATTCAGCGCTGTTACTTCTAGCTGTTTGTCCTTGGGAAGTTTCAGTTCCCACTAGCACCTACCTCATAAGGCTTTGCAGGGATTCAATGAGTTAACACTGAGAAAGTATTAAAATTATGCACTGCATGTAGTCAGCATGAGCAATATATAACTGCTGATTATTATGGACTGTGGTGAGCTTTAGAAGGGAAAAGAGCTGGATGCTATGGAAGTGTATTATAGAGAGAAGTGAAGTTCCACAAGGTGGGGAATAAGTCACAAGATAAACTAACGGGGAAAAGTATGATAGATAAGTTGACGTTTTCTTAGGGAACAATCTCCAAAATACATAATTAAGGATAAATAGCAGTGGGGCAGAGCAGTATGCACAGCATGCCCCCATTTTTGTAAAAATATAAATTAAATCTCTATCTATCTATCTATCTATCTATCTATCTATCTATCTATCTATTATCTATCTATCTATCTATCTATCTATCTCTCATCACCTATCTAGTGTTTATGCATGGACTACTTTAGGCAGTATACACTGAGAGATTGTTAATAGTATTGCCTTGGGGGATGGTCTAAGAAACTAATGGCAAGTAGACTTATTTCTGGATTATTTGAAATTTATGAGTATTTACTTCTTAGGTTAAAAAAGAAATAAACTAGAAAAATGACTAAGTAAGAAGATACACATCTTTATGAGCTTCAGGCTAAAAGACAAATAATAAAACCGGGCTAGTCTCAAGTTTCAGGTCGTGGAGGCCTCGCTCCCAGGTCTCCCTGGGAGCGGAGGAACACCTTCTTCTACATAGGAATCTCAGATCTAATCATCAGTCCATAGATTATTCCTAGAGCACAGCTTTTCTTCTTATTCTCATATGTTTCTCAGGCTACCTTCTGACCTCCCGGATTCTTTTCTCTTATCACACTATTCCACACCACCTGCTTTAACCTGATTTTACTGTCTCTGTTTCTTTGTAGACTAAAACAGAGAGAGACAGTACACATCAAGGAGAGACTTTTGAACTTCAAACTACTTTAGGCAGGAAGCAGGCTAAAGAATATTTCTCAGGTGTAAGCAACAGGCTATTTATAATGGAAAAAAGATGACTCAGAAGGTAGAACTAGAGCCCAGGGGTGGAGCCAGGAATAGTCTAGGGCCCTAATTAAGAAGCTGGTGACTTGTACCAGGCTGGATTTCAGAACTGCTGTGGAGCAGTGATTGCTGTTTGCCTTGCATTCCCATGCTTTTTGAACAGGAGTGACTGTTTGGTGATTCTGGCTGTGTGTTCACAATTGCAGGTAGGGTATGTAGTATGTTGGGTATGTTAGAGGCAAATAATTTGTAATAATTTGTAATAATTAGCTCACAGATCTTTAAAAGCAATAGGAACTTACCTGACAATGACACTTAAGGAGCTTCATCAAAACCGGGGTCTGTAGGTGACAAGATACTAGACCTTGGACCTAGGTCTAATACTGTAATGGGATGAGATTGGCTCTTGTGTGTTATAGGAGTGTAAATAATTTATGGCCAGAGAGTAGAATGTGGAAGCCAAAACAAAATGACTGCAAATTATTTGATACTGCTCCCAATGGGAGGTGAGTCTGTGTCTCCTTCTTAGCAGTGTGCTGGAGCTGGCTGGCATCAGCTTGTGAGAACCAACTGTGCACATCTTGTCCAAGCATCTTGTTCAGTGATGTCCTATTGGTAGCTTGAAATCAGCCAGAGTGAAAGTTTTGACTCCACAGGAATTGGCAAATGCTAAAAACCAGGATTTTTCCCCCTGGAGAGCTGGTTGTTAAACATTCACCAGTACACCATTGCTTGTGTTGAAAAATTTCCAAGATGTTGAGAGGGGTAGGGATGAATACCTAAATGGGTTAAGTCATTCACCTGGGAGAGGAGATAATTGTCTAAATTACACATTCACAGATATTACTTTATGTGAGGGGCTAACAAAGCAATTCTCCGATTGTGATCCAGGGTACAGTTGAGGGTCCTCAAAGTCAAAACTTTTATAATAATACTAAGATATCTCCCCCTTTCACTCTTAGTTTCTCATGAATGTGTGGTGGAGTTATCCATTGCACATTTGGAAGATTTGCTCCAGAAAACAACATTGTCCAAATGACCAATGCATGATGTTATAAAATTATGCATAGGTAAATATTCCATTCAAAGTACAAGATACACTAATGGATTTTAGTGTAACAGAATCTGAAGTTATTGATATGGTTTCAGATTCCTCAGGAGCACTTGTTGAATTTTAGTGTAATATTAAATCAGTACTGTTGAGTTTTGATGTAATATCAGGGAAGAATATTAAAATACTTACCCATTTCTCTCTCTTCACACATTTCTGTGTGAGGCCAGATTTTTTTCATATAATTCACACAAAACAACAGATCTCAATAGAATGAATGCAGAAGCAGATAGGGGATCCAGATGTTTTCTTTTAAGCTAGACAAAAAGATTTTTTAAAATTTAAAACAGCACCACTCTTTTCACTGGTTTATTTCATTTTGGTAAATACAGTTATTTTTTATAAAAATGCTATTTGTACTTAAATGTAATGAATTTATTGTCATTTTAAAGAAGCTAATAAGAATTTAAAATATTTCTTACTTTAAATTTCTAATATGGTAAAGTAATAAATATAACCCATATAAATAAAAGTTATTTGGGGACATCAGTGTTTTTTTAAGAGTTCAAAAGGGTCCTGGGACTAAGGGGTAGGGAATCTTTGAATCACCCCATCATCACTGTCCACACAGGCACCATTGGTTGGTGGTGGGAGAAGGTGGGGGAAGGGTGTCAACACCATCCCTGAATGTGTAGGTGGAGGGAAAGTGAGCACCATTTCAAAGGGGGTGACTAGGCTCTGAAAATGAATCTCAACTAACTTGTCAGGAGTAAGAAATGGGGTTCAAGAGAAATTAAAGAATTTTTCCAGATACCTACTTCGCAGGTTGTGGGGGCACGTAGGCCTTTCCACATTCGGTGCTTATTTTATTGAATCTGTTCCCTTGGGATGCCCATTGGGCACTACACATGGTCAGGTGGTTGGCAGGTGACTTTTGATCATGGTGCTGGCAGTGATTCTGAGAGCAACCCTGGGCATCCTGTCTTCAGCGGGGGAGCTCTGGTTTTCAATTGGCTTCTCTTCAAACACAGGCCACTGTAGTCCTTACCAGCTGTGACGCTTTATGGATCCTCAAATGCCAAGTGATTTAGTCACAGATTTAGTAAATCCTCTGGTCTCAATTCTATATTTTGTGGGGACCTCAGCAATTCCTACCCACATGCTCAATGTTAATAGGGGCAGACTGGGCAGTTCTGTAGTTCTATGGCTGTTTAACTACTACTACTACTACTACTACTATTACTATTTAACATTTATTTTTAAAATTTTATTTATTTTTCAGCATTGAAAATCTTCTTAATAACAAGGTAGGATCTGGGGTTAGTTTTTGTAGCAGTAGCCCTTGGAGTGTAGTAGAGTTTCGTGTAGCTGTGAGGGGTTCCTGGGGGCCATACACCTCGTGAGAACCAGAAAGCAAAACCGAGCCTAGCTTGAAGCAAGGATTTGCAGCATGAGGCTCTTTGGTTTGAAAAGCCTTGTAGCTTGAAGGACAGTGTGAAACTTCCCTCTTTCTCTTCTACTTGGAGAAAAATAGAGGACCACCCAGTAAATTTTCCCTGTTTCTCTCAGTTTCATTTCAATAAGAGGGAAGGGAAGGAGGGGGAACCTTGTCTGGTAGCCACAGGTCATCTTCGTGTGACGTGTCCTACTGAAAAAATCACAGCTATTTTATTTCTTCAAATTCCTTGGAACATGGGACAGTCACTCCTTACTTGTTATCTGAACGCTACAAAAAGGTCTGCATGACCCAAAGGTCTTTCCCCTCCAGGTCTCCTGTAGTCCCCACCATTCCCACCATTAGCGAGTCCTTGGGGACCTTTGAGAGCTGTGTTCATTTGAACTGACTGGACATGTTCTCACGCTCATTTGCACAACTTAGTCCCAGGATTTGGTCCTGTTCAACCTGCCGCCCAGCACCCAGCGGTGGCCAGCACCCAGTGTCTCCAGCGGCCCTGAGTCCCTTGAGGAGGCCCTTACCAGCTGACACTTAACCTTAATTCTCACATTAAGACTCATCTGTCCCATGTCCCAGTTCCTCTGACCACTTTCCTGGCCTCTAGGTTATTTGTAGCTAACATACAGCTATTTATTAGATCTGGGTTTTCACACTGTGTTCTAAAGAGTCCCGGGGGTGGGGGGGTCCCACAATAGTGCCTTTGGGGCCACTGTAGAGCCCAAGGAGGAACTAGGATGGGTGGCCCCAGTCCTGCAATTCAGTTATACCCCAGTCATGCCAAGTATGTGTTTTATACAGTGCTGCATCCTTCAAAGTATTCCTTTGAAGGGTCTTACTTACAAAAATATTTGGGGAGCATTTTATGAGACTAAATTAACTTGCATAAATGGACAGCAGAAGGAGTCCAATCGGTTATTCTCTGGTAACCTACAGGTCAGGAAAGAGTCAGGGAAGGCTTGCCCACAGTGTGCCCTTTTTGGAGTTGTCAGTTCCTGTCACTAAGGGAACTCAAGGGGGAAAACAATCAAATAGCGTTTCATACAAGTGAAAGGCCTAGTGGCTGAGACACATCGCTTCAGTGTGGCCATTTTTTCCTTTTTTTAAAAAATTGTGAAATAAACACACACATGAAAAAGTGTAGAAAACAAAATTGCATTGTTCAAACATTGATCACAAAGTGAGCACTCATGTGGCCACCACTCAGGTGAAGAGATAGAACATGACCTATACTTGCAAGTCCTCTGGCCCTGCCCATGCTTCTGTCACCGCCACCAGATGATGACCCACTATCCTCAGCTCTATAGTAGTCACTTCTTGGCTTTTCACCATAGCAGGCAACCCTAAACACTACAGTTTAGTGTTGCCTGGTTTTGAACTCTATATTAATGGAAAAATGAAATTTGAATTCTTTTGCTTAATGTTATAATCTTCCTTTCTTCCGCTCAACCCCCCTCTCCCAAGAAATACATTTTGTAAATCTTAGGAAGGATTGCAGTAAAATTTCTACATTATAGGACTGAATAATCAGCAAAAGGAGTTGAATAACAATGATTCTTAACAAATGTCTCCAGCTTGGAGGCAATTACAGTGGGTGGGTATTAAAGTAAATGCAGCATCACCATAATTAGTATTTGTAAAAGAATCTTCACGGGAAGGACTTTCTATTTTAACTTCACAGATGCTTGCAATTCTTCAGAAGCAGGTATATGATGAACAGAAGGCTCTGCTGCTTCTTCATCTTTTCTTCTTCTTCCTCTAAAATCTCCGTGGTAAGGACACAAAGGGACATATATTATTCCAGAATTGCCCAGAAAGACAGGGGCAACTGGGAATGGGAGCAGCCCCCCTGACTTGGGTCTGGCCTTCTGGCCCCGTGGCCCCCACCTTTTTCTGATGGTGAATGTTGAGAGATGGTGATGGATGGTTAGTCACAAATAGTTTTCAATTTACCAAAGTGCACCCGGCTTTCTCTGAACCTCTTTGAAATGCTTTTAGAGAAACATGGGGAATGGAATTCAACAACAATTCTCCACAGCTGCAGTCAGAATACAGTGACCCCAGGAGCAGCTGGGGGCAGTTGTTTTCATGTTTGTACTCACTATCTCCTTAAGAGCTGTTTCAGAAGGTTCTGGAAGGTCCTCTGGCATCCATATTCTCAGAGACTGAGTTTGAGGCAGACCCTTAGGTTCTAGGACCTCATCCAAAATTTGGCAAATGTTCATCTCCACTTCTGACGAACAGCATGTTCTCTCAGAAGTACCCTCACTGTGCCTTCCACCGCCCACCCCAACAGCCCCCACGCAGGAGCATTCACCCTGCGGCAGCTCTGCTTAGTGAAGACAACTCTCATAGAGAAGCCAGGCGCCAGGCAGGGTTTTGGGACCAGCTGAAGCTTGAGTCAACTCTGTGACCTTGTCTCAACGTCCTCTCCCTGTTGGCGTTGAGTTTCCACGTCTGTAAAGTCGGGAGGTTGGACAGAAGACCTTAGAAGGCTCCTTCTGTAGAGATTTAGCCATGATGTTTCTAGATAAGGACTTGATTACAGCAGAAGGTAGAGACACTTGCTTTGGTGGGGCTGTCTTTACATGGAGACAAAATAGTAGACAGAATAAGTAACCTCTTATGAGGCAAGATTTAATAGATGATGAAGGACCCTGTTACAAAACCAAGGAAAATATAATACCCCCATAATAAAAGTTTCTCTCACAATGAGCACTTTTTCCTTCTTTAGTAACCATTATACTACCCAATAGTTTCTTCCTTTTTTTGGCACATATTGTGATTTTCTAGAGCCTATTATAAAAAATGTAAATGTCCCTAAGATAATAAATAAATAATGCTGTTAGTGGATTAGTGGCTTGACAAGTTATTAGCACTGTCCACAGCTGCATGCTTGTGATGCAGCTCAGGGCATTTTTCAACTTGAAGAGCTGTCTCCTATACCAGTTCTCAAACTCCAGTGAGCCAATGAATCAGGGGGAGGATCTTGTAAAATGTAGGTTCTGATTTGGTAAGTCTGCGAGAGAGCTGACAATCTGCATTTCTAATAAGTTCCCAGGTGATGCTGCTGCTGCTGCTCTGCAGAACACATCTAGAGTAGCAAGTCTATAGCACACGACCCTGTCTCCCGAACACAGCTCTGTGGACTTCAGGGGCTGGGCACCTGGCTCCATGCCAGCCAATCTGTAAGCTGACCTCTGATCAAAAAGGGATGAAGAGCCAATCAGGAAATTAAATAAGAGAGGTGGGCAGTGGCTTCAGGACTAGAAATAGAAAAATCTAAAGAAACCCAGAATGACAGAATATGAGAAGACTCTATGAAGACGTTCTTCTATGAATATGAGCTGTCAGTCTGCATTTTGAGAGCAGAGAGACTTTCTGGTTCCTGTTTCTTCCATGAATGCTGGACTCTACGTTTTATTCATCCCACTGGGCCTGGCTGCTGAGAATTTTTTCAAGGTTCCTGGGATAACAAGTACCAGAGATTCCTATGAATCCTGAAGACTCCAGGTTGAAAAGAAATATCTGGAGTTGAGTGAGATGTACACCTTGGTAGGGTCTTACAGTGAGCACCATGGATTACTGTTTGTATTGCCTTGGATACTTGAAGACAGAAATTTGGTGGAGGGCTGGGGGAAGGAGGTACAGAGATTATAGAAGATAAAAAAGAATCAGATCTCACAGTATGTCTAAGGCTGCTCACAAATTTTGTCCGTATCGTTAAACTGTTTGTAGGGACTTGGAATTTTCTGCTCACTTATCATTTTCTAGAATGTTTTCCTTCTCCTCTATCCTCACGGTTGCTTAGAGAGCACTTATACTCATACCATATGACTCCAGCCCCTTGCCACAGTTGACTGGTCCAGCAGTGGACAGCCAACCCAAACCTGACCAATTCCACAGGTGTGCACATGGTAGTAGAGGATGCTAATGAAAACCAGGCTGGTGGTGTGCAAGTGCATAGCTGGAAGGGCTAGCCCCAAGCACACACAAGGCATTAGGGGTCAGCTGCAGGCATCTAGGCTGATGCTCTGCACTTGCACAATCACAGAGGCCTGGACTAGCTGCCAGTGGTATCCCATTGGTTTCTCAGTGGCAAAAGCTGCCGGGTCCTCTGCATAGCAGACCACTGGGAACCACAGTTGCTTCCACTGCGTGGCTGATACTGCTAGTCCCAGTTCTTCCTTATTCCTAGCCATCTCTATGTCTCAGCTTTGCCAGTCTCTGGGTAGGATGAAACTGAAATGCGTCCTTTGTGCAGTGTTCAAAGGCTGGGGAAGCTGGTTGCTTTCCCCACTCTCCCTTTCCTGGTGAGGGGAGAACATAGCTGGAAGTCCCCTCCTGGCTCCGAGCAGTGCCAGCTGGGAGATGGGAGGATGCAGGCATAATGATGTGTTATTCTCAGCTCCTGCCCTCCTCTCTGTTGCTCAGTTTTCTTAAATGGACTCCTGAGCTCTCTCAGAGCTTTTGTGTTCATGGTGGATCTTTTTTAAGGGACAGAGGATGGGGTCTTCTATTTGCTGTGTTGGTGACGGTACTCCTAGTTTGCATATTCTGATCACCCTTGATCTTCACAACCCCCTTCTTTCAGAGGACAGGAAGGAGCGGGCAGGGAACCTCAGCTCTGGCCTCCTAGTGGCCGATTCTCTGTGACGTTGGCTGAGTCTCGTTCCTGTACTGTGTGCTGCAGTGACCCCATGTAAAGTGGGATAGCAATGCCTTCTCTTTCTAAAGGCACCAGGGCCAGGCGTGTGGCTGCTCTTTGGGGCGTGAGAGCAGAACTTTCTAGGAGCCCCTCTCAGGTCTGATTAAGAATTTTAGAAACTTAAGCACTGAAAGATTTTGGTATCCCCCTTCCTACATGTAATTTAGAATGAAAATAATAGTAAGCTCCACAACACATAAAAGAAAATCTAACAGAATCCAGTCATTCAGTTTATCAATACATCCTTGGTGCCGGCACACTGCCTGGTATATACTGGGACTCAATAGATACTCATTAAGCACATCATCTTGTCATTGTTAGAATCACAATTCTCATCAAGAAGGTAAATAGTAGTGTGGAATCATTCTTGATTGCTTGCTAATGAGTTAGTAAAGTGGGTGGAAGATGAGTGTCTGAGAACAGTGGTTTGAGAGGATGATCCTTTGGCAAATTTTGTTTAGAGGTCAGGAATTTGACGTTTGGGCATTAAATCTGAACTTGTGCTTCGAAGCACTTTATACTTATGCTTGTAGATATTAAAATAAGTGTTTACTGATTGATTCACTGCAGACTCACAAATGCTAATGTTGACTAGGTTTTTCCCAACAAGGCACTGGGGGATAGCCATGATAAGAGTATGGCCTCATGTGGAAAGAGATCCACGAAGTATTGGCATTTGCTTTCTTTTTATCCAGCTGCGGAGTGATGGCAGTGTTCTCTCAACAGGTTTATGTTGTATGAGAGTGACAGCTGCTTTTGAGGTCCTGGTTTCTTTTCTTTTTTTTTTAAAAAGATTTTTTTTTTTATTTCAGAGAGGGAGAGAGAGATAGAAACATCAATGATGAGAGAGAATCATCAATTGGCTGCCTCCTGTACCACGCCCCCCCCCTTCCCCAGGGATCCAGCTTGCAACCCGGGCATGTGCCCTGACGGGGAATCTAACCACTGTGATTTCCTGGTTCATAGGTCGACGTTCAACCACTGAGCCATGCCAGCCAGGCGGGGTCCTGTTTTCTATGTTCTAACTGTTCACACTCAGGGATCTCGGGGGAGGGCACAGAGCAGGGGCAGGGAGGGGGTGGTTGGGATGGACAGGTATGGAACGGACCCCTCTTGGAGCCCACTGCTGTACTGCCATACCTGGCTTTGTGGGCTGAAGTTTCTGGGGTGATATGTACTCCCTGGGAGTGAGGAGGAAGAATTCTCACGCCGCGAGCAGAGCAGTGGTGCTGGCCATCTACCGTCAGCATTTGGAACAGTCTTCACAGTCGTTAGTCTGAGCCACTTGCTGGAGAAGCGTTATGTTTCAGGGAAGCTGGAGAGCTTCAGGCGTTCAGGGGACATCTGTGGTTAGGGATTTAACTGGTGGATCTTCGGAGGAAAAGAGAAGGAAGATTAGGTGTTGGCATTTAAGAAGTTGGCATTTATTTTGCAGCTGGGAGGACTGGGCTGCCCTCTCTGTTCCTGTCAGGCGCCCTCATAGCTCAGGGCACTGCCCCTTCCCTCTGAAGAGCCCGAGGGCCAAGTGCATCTGTCCTGGCCCTGGTTGTTTTACTTGGCAGGGCTTCTGGTTTGTCTGTTTACTTTGTCTGTGACCTGTGAGTTTGTCTGTTTACTTCGTCTGTGACCTTTGGTTACCCAAAGGCTTGATATTGAAGGAAAATGAGCAAGGGACTGCAGAATAAAAAACAGCAACCCAGTCTCTTAATACTAAGGGGTGCAGGGTCAGAGGAGATCCAAAAAATGAAACAAAATAAGAGATAGAGGGGTGTGGTTGGAAGGCTATGGAGATATCAGTTATCACTCAAGTTGTGTGGAGAACTTTGTGGTAAACAAACGAAATTAATCAGCTGCTCTTCACTGAAAGCTGGGAGCATATAAAGCAGCGGTTCTCAACCTGTGGGTCGCGACCCCTTTGGGGGTCGAACGACCCTTTCACAGGGGTCGCCTAAGATCATCCTGCATATCAGATATTTACATTGCGATTCATAAGAGTAGCAAAATTACAGTTATGAAGTAGCAATGAGAATAATTTTATGGTTGGGTCACAGCATGAGGAACTGTACTTAAAGGGCCAGAAGGTTGAGAACCACTGGTATAGAGGATAATATGCTAGAGTATCAGTTGTCGAACAGATTTTGCTATTCCCAGAGTGCCCAACTTTTTGCTGGAATAAAATCACTGATGTATATGTGAAGATGTGGGTTTTTTTTCTTGCTAGAGTGAGTATAATGCCCTAAAAGTGCCCAGCAATAGCATTTCAAAGTGAACTTGAACTTCAGAGTTCATCACAACGATACTGTCCTTGGTTTCCTGATTATCATATAAGATTTTAGTGTTTTAGTGAACATTGCTCGCTCAGTTCCAGCTACCTCAGATAGTTCTTGCTCAGCCATATGCTAGTGATTTTGTTTGTGGTTAGTTCTTAAATAGAACTAGAAGCAGAACCTTTTAATCAATTATTGATAAATTAGCTGGTAAACATCTCCCTGGCTTCCCTGCCCACCTTGACTCCCTTGAAAAATCAGAACGGGGATCTTTTGAAAATGGCCCCATCTTGTTTCTAAATTCTTGGAATGACTCACATTCCTTGTTGCTTCCACTTGCCAGAATGCACAGGAGTCAACGCCCCCATTCCAAGTACAGAATAATTATTAGCTTGCAGAAGTTCTGCTCTTTTTTTTCTATTTTAGTTTAAGATGTTGGGTTCCCTGCCTACATAAATGAAGCTAGGAAAGACACAGAGATGCTAAGATGCTTCTATTTTCTTCTTTCCTGGTTGGGTTGTCTTAAAAGATGTCAGCCTCAATTGGTAGCTACCAACCCATGGCATTTAATTATTCTTGACATTTAATCCATCATGATATAAAAAGAGAACATACAATCTGTCTTCTCCTCCTCTTCTTCCAAAGAAACAATGTAATAATTAAGATGGTGACTAAGGTTCTAAGAATAATGAAAAAAAACACATAAAGACTAGCATCATATGTCCCTTAGAACATTAGCAGGAAACAAGTCTGAGGGTATCTACCCCTACTTCATTTTTTTCTACCCAGGTAATTATGAGTCACCATCCTGTATAAATGAATAATAGTTTAATTTAAATCAGCCAATATTGTTTGGAGGTCATTTGTCACCTCATGGCTCTCATTCACAGACGAATCATGCAGAACTACAAAACTTCCTTGTTGTGCACTGGAGCTGGAAATCTCATTGTGTTTGGAGGCCTCCCGTCTGGGTATTTGGAGACCAAATTCAATATTGTTCTGAGTAAGGGGGTCGAGGGGTGGTCAGTGATGGGCTGGGGGTGAGGTGGGGAATCTGAGTGCTGCCTCGAGAGGCTTTGGGCTTTTGCACTTGTCATTTTAGGACATAGGAGCTGGACTTGGATTTGCATAATAGTCAGTTGATAGTGGTGTGCGTCCGTGTGTGTGTGTGTGTGTGTGTGTGTGTGTGAGAGAGAGAGAGAGAGAGAGAGAGAGAGAGAGAGAGAGAGAAGAGAGAACAAGAAAGAGAGAGTTGATCTGAAAGCATAACTTTTCAATAAGAACAACCCTAAAAGGAGAGGAAATGGACTTTTTTCCAGGCTAACTATAGAAATTGGATTCATACTGTTAAGATTAACGATTGAAGGAAAAGGAAAACTCCAGCAACGCTCCTCAGCCAGCACGTTCAAATGATAAATTGCATTAAGGCATTGAAAGAAACAACAGCTGCAGTTAATGAAAAGCCAAATTTATCTAAATTTCTCCAGTTGATCAGTCAAAATCATCAGTATGGCTCTCACTCCATAATCACTTTTTTTTGTGGTGGTGGGGAGAGGGAGGACAAAGGGAGAAGATAGGCTTTTATTTTTCAAGATATACCTTCTGCAAAGGCAGAGACACTGGAGTTCATCTGTGGGTAGTTGTAGAGAATCCCTTTTTTCTTGATATCAATATCAGAAATATTCTCATTTTCGTGTTTCATTATTTATTTATTTAAATATATGTTTTCATTGTCAATAGTATTACAGATATCACTGTTAATCTTCCTTAGGAGAATGTGGTTGGCTCCTGGACCGAGGGAAGCTTACAGACATGGGCTGGAGGGAGGAAATCCAGAAGGAGGATTGTGATGATAATGATACAAATCTGAAATTCTTTCCAAAACATGATTATGTCCGGGGAGATGTTTCATTATTGCAACACCTGTGAAGGAGAATTGGTATTGTCTGTGGCTATTTTAAGCAGAAGAAGAGTCAAGTTTGGGAGATCCAAGTGACTTGCCTGCCCAAGGTCCACTAATAAGCCCCTCTAAGAGATGGGGATAGAGGAAGAGGTCTATAGTCCTCTCCAAATGCTTTACTGGAAAACAGAACACATTCCCTGTGCCTCTCATGCCTATAGGGTGAAATCAGGAATAGCCTGTGGAGAGGAAACCTCTCGGAGAAGCTGCCATCACAGGCTGCTAGGGGCCAGCTTCCCTCCGGCACAGAGCTCCGCACAGAGCCTGCGTGTGGTGTGGAATTCCATTAGAACAGACGCACCATATGTTTGTTTGCTGGTATTCAGTGGAACCTGAGGGAGGGCATAATGGATCTCTGTTACTAAACTGTGTGGAAGGCTTCCAGAGATTTAATAGTCTACCTCGAGGTGATAAACAGAGAGGGGCTCTTATGCTCCTTGCATAATCAGGGAGCCTTGGTGCTCTCAATGCGCCACCCTCTTCTCCCACACTCTTCAGGAAAAGTCTGTACATCCGGCACTCCTGGAGTCATTTAAAAAACGAAAATGGGGCAGGTGGGTGTGTGTGTGCCTTTCTCTCATCTTCCCTAGAGAAGATCTGTGGGATGAGATGACACTGATAGCTGGAGATTTTGAGAGGAGAGGGAAGGCATTCCTGTGACTCGGGTTCCCTACTTTTTGGCTGAGGTGGCCATTTACCAAGGCCATTGCTGTGAGGGTCACTATGGGTGATGGCTGGTGGCTTATGGAAGCCCAAGGTGAATGCCTGCTGGCACCACTCAACCACAAGGTTGTGGAATGGCCATGAAATTTTATTCCTTCCAGCAATTTTCTCACTGACGTGCTTTTAATTCATATGGTGTGGGAGAAGGCTGGAGAATATTCAGGGCAGAAACAGAAGCACAGGAGAACTTCGTTGGTATGTCTGCCAGAGGACAGAAGCACTTGGAAAGAGGCTCTCAAGGAGACCGAGCCTGTGAGCTCAGAAAGGGTGGGAACCACTGACTCTTAAGTGATTTCAAAGTCTAGAGCAGCAGTTCTCAACCTGTGGGTCGCGACCCCTTTGGCGGTCGAATGACCCTTTCACAGGGGTCGCCTAAGACCATCCTGCATATCAGATATTTACATTACGATTCATAACAGTAGCAACATTACAGTTATGAAGTAGCAACGAAAATAATTTTATGGTTGGGTCACAACATGAGGAACTGTATTTAAAGGGCCAGAAGGTTGAGAACCACTGGTCTAGAGGGAGGCAAGAGGGGATTGACTTGCAGAGTGGAGGTTATCAGCTCTTTTTCAACCCCATGGTTCTCTACCATCTACTTTCTATTCCAGCATTTTTAAACTAACAATTCTCATTGCTGCCCCGTTTACCTTCCTCTTTTGGACAGCCAAGTCCACAAATTAAATCCTACCATAAAAATAAAAGCCCTTGCCTTCAATATGGATGCAGCATTGCGTTAATATTGTTTGGTACCTCAAGTAATATTCAAAGGGGATGGGATGGTGAATACCTCAAACCTCTCTACATCCACCCTTCCAGAAACTTGCTTAAAGACCTGTGCATGGAATAAATCTTAATCTTGTATTATTCTTCTAATTCAAGGAAACTATGAGGTATTTATTTTTTCATGTATTCAGCATCTACTATGTGGCGAACGCTGTTCTGGGCACTGTGAGTATAGCAGTGAAGAAGGTGCTTGCCCTCAAGATGCCTTGTGGGAATGACATTAAAATAAACCGAAAGCCATGGTATTCAGTGTTAAGTATATGGCAGAATTTTCTTTTCCCCACCCCTTTGCTTAGACAGGGGACTCCAGAACTTGGGAGAGGATAACTGGGCGTGTTGCAATGTCAAGTTAAAGAGAGGGTTACCTAATGAAACGTAAGCTTGAAAAGGGGCAAATGCTATCTTAGGATTATGAAGTAAAACCATGTCAGACATAAGCCAAGCATGGGGCTTGGCATGCGTGTCTTGTCCAGACCTAATGAGCAAGTGTTGCCATGAGATTGGTTCCCCATGCAAGTGAAAGGTGCATCTGAAATTGTTTTAGGTACTTGAGAAGAACAAAGGAATCAAGTTCAAGCTGGGCCAGAGTGATGGACCAACTGCCCTGACCCCTGCGCTCCCCTCATCTTTCTCCCAGCATCAGAGGAGGAGCTGAAACTGTAATATTTGGCAGGCCCTGAATCTTACAAGGCAGGGAGGGGCCTGGGATGTATGATGCTGGAGGAACTGAGTCAACCTTGAGAATGGAAGCATCAGGGACTTCTGGAGCAAAGAAACTGGGAGGAGGGATGTCAGAAAATGTGGGTAGCTAGATTCTTTCTTTCACAATTTGCAGTACTCTGTAGTCGACTGCAGTCCTCATTTAGTTGTATGAAGTGTAAATATTTTCTCCTAGTTGGGGCTTATCTTTTTGCTATCATTATGGTGTCTTGATGGACAGAGGTTCTTAATTTTATTATAGTTAAATGTATCCATCTTTTTTGTTATGGCATTTGCACAACTATAATCATTTTTATATGTTGATTTTGTTTCCACTCTGTATAAACTGACTTCTACTTATGTATCTGAACAACAGTTTTATTCATTTTCCCCCAATATTTATGGTTTTTATCTCTTTACTGTACTAAGACCTGGGATATATTATTGAATATAATTGGTGATAGTGGATATCTTTGTCTTATTTTTAATCACAAAAAGAATAAATTCAACATTTCACTCTTAAGTGTGGTATATATATATAAAACATACACACATATGTTTCTTAAACAATTATTTTAAAATTTGTTAAGAAAGTTTTCCTCTTTCTATTTCACTGTTTTTATTTTACATCATTAAAGGGTTTTGAACTTTGGCAAATACTTTTTTTTTACAATTATTGAGATAATTACATGATTTTTCTCCTTTAATCTCTTAATGTGGTGGATTACATTAATTCATTTTTCTAATATTAAACCACTTGTACTGGGAGGTTAAACCCCATTTAGTTATACATTTTTTCAATATTTTGTTTAGTGATGCCTGTAATATTCTTTTCTTGACTCGTCCTTTCAAATTTTGATATCAAAGTTATGTTAGATTTCTGGTTTCTGTTCAGGGATTTATCAAAAGCTATCTATAAAAATAAAAGTGTAATATGCTAATTAGACCAGATGTCCTTCTGGACATCCTTCCAGGTCCCGGGTGCCAGAGGGAAGCCGGTGCCGGCAGCTGGGGGAAGGAAGGTCTACTCTTGCATGAATTTCATTAATTGGGCCTCTAGTATAGTATATAAAATGGTTAGAAAAAAACAGTACACCTCCACGAGATAAAGCAGTCATCAGATCCAGACTCAAATGTGACACAGATGTTGGAATCACCTGACAGGGATTTAAAATAAGTATAAATAATATTTTGAAGTTTCTAATAGAAAAGACAGTCAGTGTGCAAGATCAGATGGATAATTTCAGTAGGGAAGTGGAAATTATAAAAAAAAATCAAAGGAAATACTAGAAATGTAAAGCACAATAACAGAGATGATGAATGCATTTGTCAGGCTCATCAGTAGATTTGACATCGCTGAGGAAAGAATTAGTGAACTTAAAGCTAGGTCTAGAGAAATTACCCAGATTGAAAAAGAATGAGAAAAATTGAAAATAAGACAAAAACAGGACAGATTTTCCAAGAATTCTGGGACTATATCAAACATTCTAACATATGTATAATTTAAATTGAATTTTGGTGGGGGGAGAGGGAGAGACAGGATGAGAGAGAGAAAGAGAGAGAGAGAGAGAGAGAGAGAGAGAGAGAGAGAGAGAGAGAAGGAGAATGAAGAGGAAGAGAAATATTTGAAGAGATAATCATGCTACCTTTAAAGACAGAGTTAGGGAGTGTTATGGACTAGATTGTATCTCCCCTGTATTCAGATATTGGAGCCCTAACCCATCGTACCTCAGAATGTGACTATATTTGGAGTAGAACCTTAAAGAGGTTATTAATGTAAAATGAAGCTATTACAGTGGGCCTTAATCCAATCTGTCTGGTGTCCTTATAAGAAGAGGAGATTAGGACATACAAAGAGAGACACAGGGATGCATGCATGCACAGAACGACAACCATGTGAAGAAGCAGCAAGAGGGTGGTCATCTACAAGCTAAAGAGAGAGTCCTCAGGAGAAACCAACCCTGCTGGCACCTTAATTTTGAACTTCTAGCCTCCATAACTATGAGGAAACCAATTTCTGTTATTTAAGCCACCTAGCCTGTGGCATTTCATTATGCCAACCCTAGGAAACTAAATACAGGGTGTGTTCTGGAGGGTCTTGATTTTTCAGAAAATGTTTATCGACCCTGAATTCCTTTTCATTCTCCCCATGTGGAGTGCAATTTTCTTGATTACTCTTATTACCTGAAAGAGGCTCTGTGAACCCTGGTTTATTGCTGGCCTGCACCTCTTGACTTACATCCAGAGCTTATATAGGACATAGGTTGCAAATTCAAATGATATGTGGACCACTCAGTGAATGTACATGATTGAAGCAGGCAGGTAATTTAAGACACTTGATACCCTCTTAGCATATCTTTCCAATTTTGATAGGAACATAAATACAGAAAAATAGCTTTTACTGCAAGAAAAACAACAGCAAAGGTATATGATAATGGGAACTCGCACTGGGCCTCATTGTCAGGGGAACAATATGGAATGGTGGTGACTGAGGCAAACTGGATAGTTCATGCCTTGTCTCAAAGGAGCAGTTACTATTAGCTCAGATCATTGTTGCCTATTGGAGACCTGTTTTTCAGGAGAAGTCTGGAAACAGAGCATGTGAAATTTCTCATTTTGAATATGGTGGCAACTGATTCATTAAAAAAATGTAGAGGCAACAAAAGTTAGATGGACAATTATGACACATCAATTGTATATTTGCAAATTTTGCTGTAAACAGAGTTATTATTTTCATGTAGAGCTCTTAAAATTGCTTCATATAATTAGAGTACAACTGCAAAGACCAAGTCTTAGCTAGTTTAACAGCAAATTGACTGACAAATTATTAAACATATGGTGTTTGTTGTTTAAATAAAAAATGCTTATATGTTCTCCCCTTGTATTTTCTGTATGTGTTGTTTAAAATTGTTTTGGTTAGTAGATGATTTGGTTCAGAAAGTTGAGTCTCAATTTCTTTTTCTTTTACAGAAAAAATGTGCAAATTATTAAGAGTAATAAGTTTGAAGAACGAATATGCCCTATTTAAGCATCAATAAGTTGGGAACAATCTTATTTTCATTTCGGTAAGTGAAATTTCAGTTTTCTTTAAGCAACACAGCAAGAGAGGTTGTCATTTGTTAAGTGTGAAATGACAACCTGATGGGGCCCTGGGGGACAGATATCAAAGCTAACATGTGGGTCATATTCGCATGTTTTCTTTCATCATTGTCCTAAGAAACTGTAACTAATTTTCAACTGCATGTTAAATCCTGGCTGTGTATGTAAGAACAAGACTTCAATAAGTTTTTTAAGGGCTTCCTTCATTTTTGCAGAATTGCTTATAGAAAGGTATGAGATAATTTGCATTCTTAATTCTTTTTTGTGAGAGTCTTAGTTACATAATTTTACAAGATCTAATGTATTGAGAGTAAGAAGTAACTAATTCTTAGCTCTATTTTTACGAGGTGTGTGTGTGTGTGTGTGTGTGTGTGTGTATGTGTAAAAGAGTAGAGGCAGAAGAAAAGGAAGGAAACCTGGGATACAGTATTTAAGTTGCTTTATATTTAAAGTGGGTTTCTCACAGGCAACATACATATAGTTGTTGTCTATTTATCCATTCTGACAATCTCTGTCTTTTAATTGGTGTATTTAGACCACTCACATTTAAAGTGGTTATTGATATAGTTAGATTAATATCTACCATATTCATAACTGTTTTCTATTTGTTGTATTTTTGTTTTGTCCACCCTCCTAGTTTTTCTGCTTTCTCTGTTTTTAATCAAGCATTTATATGACTTTTTTTTAATCTCATCTCTTTGCATAGCAAATTAACTTCTTTAAAAATTTTTGTATGGTTAATCTAGAATTTGTAATATACATATTTAACTGTAAGTTTAACTAAGTCTACTTTCAAATAACACTATTTGACTTCATGTGCAGTGCAGGCATCTAATAACAGAATATTTTCAGTTCCTGAGATATAGTGTGTATTATTTCATTCAACAAATAAATTTAAAACAGATTCTATATGCAGATACTGTGCTAGTTTCTGAGAGCACATTGGTGAGTAACACTGTCACAGACCGCCCTCACAGGACTGATTTTCCAATGGGGAGACTGACATGAATAAAATGACCACACAGATATAGGTTTACAAATGCGGATCAGCTTTATGAAAACCTAATGCAGGGCTCTATAGGTCATGCTGAGAGTAACTCTAGAATCTTCTCCATTGGGAAAGTTCTCATTTCATTGGGCTCACAGATAGCCAGTGACTTTCCTGAAGATGAGAGAAAAAACTAGATGAATTCCTGGTCAAGGATTCTGAAAGTTTTCATTTCTGGACTGAAACCAGTTCTTGAGGGTCATGGGAGGTGCAATCTCTTTTCTTTTGACAGTTTCATGCCCACTGCCCTCCCACTCTCACCCCCTGCCAATGTAGGTGGAAGTAAGTTACTCTGGAAGTCGTCTTCTTTTTTCTTCCATCTCTTTCACATTCTCCCGAATTCTGAAATAACAAGTAGTGAGGGGAGGGTGGTAAGGAGGGGCTTCTAATGGAAATTGGGCACATGGTTTTGGGTGATTCCTTCTTCCATTTTGAGCTTGTTTCATATAATTTCCAGGATTCCGATACACTATTTCCAAATTGCTAGCATGACAGAATACTCACTTTAATGCAACTGTAAGAATAATACTATGTGTTTATTTTGTGTTAGAGCCACAGAAAGATACTGAGAAGTAGCAGGTATGAATGTCCTAGTCACCTAAGAGTGCAAAAAATGTCATCTTTATTTTCTGTAACTCACTTTCCTCTCATTTTGAGCTTGTATTATGTCTGACACAGGAAACTTAATCTTGTCATGTTAGGTACACCCCTTTCTTTCTTTGTCAAATTCAAGATGGTCTTTTCTTTAGGCCCTTCTTTCCCCTTTAAAAACATGCTAAGTTGGATAGGGACAGCCACCACCTGTCAGCTGGAAGGGAAAGTGTGATTGCTTTATCTTCATCTGTCTGCTACTATTCTGGCATCGTCGAGAGTCGCTTACCTCTTCTGACTTTTGAGTATGTCTTCCATCCACTCTAGCTTATATCCAATTCAAAATGGTTCCTTCTTGGATTCTGGTCTTTGTTCTCTGTCCCCACTACACCCATGGAAGAGGTCTCACTTTGGTTTCCACCATTATTCTGCTGTGCATTCTCTGGGCTGAGAGAGAGACATAACACCACAGGTGAAGGTAGTGGGGGAACTGACGCACATCGACTAATAGTGCATAGTATTGTGACCAGGGTAACTTCTTCAACTGTAATGGCTAAGAGAGTTTTTTTTTTTTAAAAATATATTTTATTGATTTTTTTTACAGAGAGGAATGGAGAGAGATAGAGAGCTAGAAACATCGATGAGAGAGAAACATTGATCAGCTGCCTCCTGCACATCTACTGGGGATGTGCCCGCAACCCAGGTACATGCCCTTGACCGGAATCGAACCTGGGACCTTTCAGTCCGCAGGCCGACGCTCTATCCACTGAGCCAAACCGGTTTCGGCGGCTAAGAGAGTTTTTAAAGAAGGCTTTGGTTTTATGGTTCAGGCTGATCTGTCTTAACATAACTTTTTGTGTGTGTTTGTTTCCTAAGAAACTAACTCAAGCCAGTGACCCGGCTAAGCAAGGAGACTTGCTTGGTAATGGTTAGGCTTAGGTGGGACAACAGGGCCAGGCAGAGCTGGTGTGAAATTTGCTCCTGATATTTGCTGGTTGCGTGTATTAGTCAAAGCTTCTTAACCTCCCTGACCCTCAGTTTCCTCATTTGTAATGGAGAGATGTGGAGTACCATGAAAATGCAATAGTGCCACAGAGAGTTGTGGCAAGGATGAAGTGAGATAATGCATGGGACATTATAACCACTTAATGCATGGTGGTTATAATTCTCCTCAAGGGTAAGGTTGCCATGGTGATGGCTGTAGCTTTATGAGTTGTAAATGGGCTCTGGAGCAGGGGGTAGTTCCTGGATCCTACTCTCCTCATTGCAGTCATGACACTTGTTTACTCCAAGGCTGACCTACTATGCTATACCTCTGCCTTTCCTTTCTCCCAACTCACAAGGCCTGCAGGGGTTAATAATCCTTAGTTGCACGGATTATTTCTAGTTGTTGAGATTTTGAAAAGGAAGTATCCTTTAAAATTGTCTGGGATTCTGTTGAATAAGTCAGTATTTTTCTTACCAGAGATTTTTAATCTTGCATCCAAGGGCCACTAAGGATGTTAGGCTGTCTGACTCCATGGAATGGTCAGCAAAAATTTGATATGAAAGCATATTTTCCTGAGGAGAAGACAACATTTTCTGCAGGTTCTCAAAGGTAACTGTGTCCTAGAAAAGGCTGAGGGCCTCTGTTCTCAAGGACATATCTGGTTTCCTTTGTGGTAGAAGTGAATACTGTCTGTTAAAAATCACCGCTTATGGGGAGAGCAGAACTCGAGGCAGATCTCCTGGTTTAGGTTCAGAAGCCAGGGGACAGGTGGAAGATGACTGTTTAGTGGCCAAAGTGTTTGTGGTTGGCTTCTCTTGTCCTTTAGAGTTTATTGGACAGTCATTCCTTCCCTCAGGAACAATTAAGGTCGCTCACATTTTATTTTTTACTTTTTTTGGTTAATCTTTACCCAAGGATATTTTTCCATTGATTTTTAGAGAGTGAAAGGGAGGCAGAGAGACAGAGAGAGAAACATCGATGTGAGAGAGGCACATTGATTGGTTGCCTCCTGCATGCACCCTGACCAGGGCGGGGGGGATGGAATCTGCAACCGAGGTATGTACTCTTGACAGGAATTGAACCTGGGACCCTTCAGTCTGTGGCCGATGCTCTATCCACTGAACCAAACCGGCTAGGGCAAAGTCTCTCACATTTCAAATGCAGTTCATTCAATGATGACCTCCTAGGACAGCATGGGTAGGGCAGGGAAAGAGGCAATTATTTAATGGACTTTAGAGCTGGAAGGAAACTTAAAAGTCACCTAATGTAATGCAAATGACACAAGGGAGGCCTGAATGGGTTAAGCGACTTGTCCAGCAAGTCAATGGCAAACTCAGGCTGAGGTCTGACTCTCCCTACCTCTCCTTGCCACTTTCGTTTCCTGAGCAAGTCCTCGTCGTCATTAGGTTCTGTGGTCACACAGATCATAAGTACTGGTTTTGGGTAAATGCACCGAAGTTTTGAAGAAGACATAGGGAACATACTGTGGAAGCAGGTGGGCTGGGACCATGTTTCATCAATACAATGGAAACTGCTGGAATTTAGAATATGCTGTTTTCCCCAGGATTAGAGTGTCTAACCTGGTTTGAACAGTTAACAATTGTAAAATGTTAGGTTAACTTCTGATTTACTCTTCATGTGTGTCTTTCTAAAGCTCTTTCTCTTTCTATTATAGATAGGAAAGGACTATATTGTATCAATTGTGTTGTATCCTGCTTTTTTCATTTATCATTATATCATGAAATGTCTTCTATGCCATTAAAAAAGCTTTTAAAAACATCACGTGTAATGGCCACTGATATGCTATTGCATGGCTGTACCATGACCCCAAATTAACTTAAACTTGACCCTGTGGCTGGGCGTGTATGTCCATGGATAAGTCTAAATAGTGCTATGGTGAACATCTCCACACATAAATCTTTATTCACACCCCTTATTACTTTCTTCAGGTAGAGAAGTGGAATTGAGCTACTCAGGCAAGAGGGATGACCTTTTCCAAATCTCTTGATACCTCCTGTCAAACTCAGAGACATTTAAATGTGAAGAAAAGGTCAGCGCAAAGGTTCTCCTCAAACTTCTTTTATGAGGCTGGCTTACCAAACCTGCTGACCCGAACCAGATTTTTTATAACTTTAACACATCTGAAACCTGATAATGACTAAAAATGGGAACTTATGTCTATGCTAGATGCTCTATGAGGTGATTTCCTGTTTATTAGGAAACTAATTACTGGGCACTGACTGTGTGCTGGAGACAGAGGGTAGTTTGGATAAACAGATGACAGGGGAAATAATTCCCTACACGATGGTGTGCTTGAATGCTAATGCTGTCTGCATGGAAACTCTGGCTTCCAGGCACCAGTTACGCTTTTAGTGAGGTTTCAGAAGCTGTTAGGATGAATTACCGTATTTATTTACAAAGTTTATTTCTTTGAGTATTTTCCCATTTTCTCTGACCCTTCCTCAATTTTGAAGAAGTTACATACTATACCTCTTCTTCCTTTTACACCGAGCATGTCAAACTCAAAGGCTAACATGAGCCAAATAAACAAGGTTTAAGTTTCTGTGGGCCACAAAATACCAAAAGCTTCAATCTTCATAGAAACGTAGGTTTATTTCGATAGAGACATGCTGAATACAAAGGGCTGAAATAAATGAGTAATTGTTAACATAAAATAACAGAACATTTTAATAAAAATTAATATTTTTTTCTTGAACATTAACTTACCAGACACTGAATAACTGCGCAAATTAATAAGTGTAACACAAGTAAAACTATTTTTCTTGTTCTCCGAAAGCGAAATATTTCCTGTTGCGCACACCAAACAAGTCAGTCCAAGACTAATGACGTGGCAATCGGCTGCTAAAATATTTGCTGCTAGATTTAGTGGAGAGAAAGGGTGTGCCTGTGCGTACGGTGCGTAAGGGAAATGAATGCAACACGATTATAGTAATCAGTCATTATCGAACGTGTAGTTCATTATTAATAACTAGAGGCCCGGTGCACAAAAATTTGTACACTCAGGGGGGTCCCTCAGCCCGGCCTGTGCCCTCTTGCAGTCTGGGACCCCTTGGAGGATGTCCACCTGCTGGCTTAGGCCCACTCCCTGGGGGATTGGGCCTAAGCTGGCAGTCAGACCTCCCTCTGGCAGCCCGGGAGCCCTCAGAGGATGTCCACTTGCCAGCAGGGAGCAGGCCTAAGCTACAGTCAGACATCCTTAGTGCTGCTGAGGAGGTGGGAGAGGCTCCCGCCACCACCTCTGTCTGGCAGCCATCAGCCTGGCTTGTGGCTGAGCAGAGCTCCCCCTTTGGGAGTGCACTGACCACCAGGGGGCAGCTCCTGCATTGAGCGTCTGCCCCCCTGGTGGTCAGTGTGTGTCATAGTGACCAGTCATTCCCAGTCGTTCTGCTGTTAGGGTCAATTTGCATATTACCTTTTTATTATATAGGATTATGTGTAACAGGATATTGTAAATTACAAAATTTTTATTAAAAAATTTTCTTATATACCATTATATTGGCTGGGCTGCAAAAATATTTGTTGTGGGTTGCATGCAGCCCGCGGGCCGCAAGTTTGACATGCTTGCTGTACACAATTTCCCCTATGGAAGGACGGGTTGCTGGGGACGGTATGGAAATATTTAGTTTAGTAAGAGGTATTTTCTTAAAAAGTATAATTGACCTTGTTTTTCGGGAAGAAAAGCTGCTTAATTTTAGTCATATCTCCATCTGCTTTTACCAAGGGCACAGAAGTTCTAGAAGGGAGAATGTTACACTTCTGGGTACAATAATTGGTCTCATGTCTTCACTTTGTTCTCTACAGAAAGTCAGGAAGCCTCCTCTTATGCACCTTACTGCCCCTTCCCATGTCCCTTTTCTTCTTGTCTAATGGCAAATCTATGACTTGGATGGGAAACAGACAATTATCCAGTTAAACATGACAGCTGTGGCCATAGAAAACATCTGTAACATGACAGCTGTTGAACAACAAACTATAGTTCATTCTGATAACGTCAGCCACAACCTACATTTAATAAAGTTTATGTTTCCATACCATTATTGTCTGAGGCTAAGAATACCAGGGATAAAGCAAGACAAGCCCGCCCTAACCAGTTTGGCTCAGTGGATAGAGCGTCGGCCTGTGGACTCAAGGGACCCAGGTTCGATTCTGGTCAAGGGCATGTACCTTGGCTGCGGGCACATCCCCAGTAGGGAGTGTGCAGGAGGCAGCTGATCGATGTTTCTCTCTCATCGATGTTTCTAACTCTCTATCCCTCTCCCTTCCTCTCTGTAAAAAATCAATAAAATATATTTTTTAAAAAAAAGCAAGACAAGCCTGAGTCACCATTTCCAGAAGTGATTAAACTTACTTAGCACGGAAATCAGGGCAATGGGCAAGCAAGTGGTGTTCAGATGAAATGCACCTTTGTCCTTGAGGTTAGGCATCCAGTCCAGTGTGTAAAACCCAATGTCTGTTGAAGAGAGGTACAGTCTTTTATTTTTTATTAAAAAAATTTTAAGTTTCCTCATCTAAGGGAAAGAAGAGCATGTGTCTTTAATTTATCTTTCTGTGTATCCTTTTGCGAGAGTCCTAGTTTTACTGAACACTTAGAATGCTTTCGCTCTAAAAGCAAAAACTTGTTTGAATAAGGGCTAATTTTTCAACATGTAGACAAAATATTTGAATAACTGGTGGAAATAATAAATTACCAGTATAAAGTGATTTCATTGCTCTTAAAAGCAAAAAAGCACCCTTGGGAATTTCAGGGAAATGACTCCATTTTCATATCATTCCCATAGTGGCCACTTGATCTCACTCTGGGGTGGACTGGGGAGTAAGTTTATTTTTTAATAAGTGAGCACCTCCATATTCTCTTTGGGAAAACAAGTGGAGGAGCGATTATTGGGGGAAAACAACCAAGATCTTTAAAAGCAATCATCACATCCTTGATGTCCTGCCTAACTTCATAGTTCTTGCCTTCAAACAAAACATGTTTGTAGGAGCTGCCTTGAAAGGCCATGCTGTTCTTTTTGAGGAGCTTAATGAGTGCTCATTATTTCGACCATTTGCACTTTCCTGTTTCTCAGAATCCAACTGCATAATCCAATTATGGTTTGTGGGTCTGGTTTGAGCCATGTTGGTCTTTGAGAGAGAGAGAGAACCATTTCTGGATCCAGAATGGATCTCTGGGGTCAGGCTGTTCAACTTAATCTTGGTGTAGGATGTACTGCCATTCTTCACTTAAGCCATTCTTCACGTAAGCTCTCTGGGCCTCAACTCCTCATTTGCACGAGTATCAGCCTCAGAGGTAATGAGCAGATTACATGAGATAATGCATGTGAAGTGGTCAGCATATAACAATGTCTGAATGCATGTGAACTTATGCTATCACACTGAAAACACGAACATCCTAATTGTTCTGGATTGGTGGACTAGCACTCGGTAGATGGGACCAATACATTTGCAATCCAGGTGTGGCTTTTTCTCTAACCTTCCACACATGCAAACCACAACTTATACACATTACTGAGTTTTCTTTTTCTGGTGCACAGAAATGTTCTCCATGATGCCTCTAGAGTAGGCTAAGAAGTTTATATTCTCTTTTAAGATGTTTTCCTTTTATCTGCCCAGTGATAATCGTTTCCTGTACTCTATCTGTGACATCATATTCAAAATATGTTAGTACTTGGTCTTTCTGGCCTCAAGCCAACATCGCTGGCCCAGAGTTTCTGAAATAAAAACATGGGTTTTACAAAATCATACTCAACCTTGGACATGCGTTGTGCTAAAGTAAATAAAGCTGGGCATTTGAAAACATACACTTCCCCTCTGAAGGTCTTACTTGACTCCTTAGGATGAAGCCCAAGTTCTCTCACATTTGCTGGCATTGATCTTTTTCTGATTAGCACTCACACCTATCCTTCCAAAGTTATCATGTTTTTTTGCCCCGGGGTCTCTGAACCTCATCCACTACTGGGCTTCATGGGTGGTTCCCAGTGCCTGGGATAAACACAATCTTATACTTATTTATGTGTTTGTTGTTGTTGTTGTTTATGTTTTTAAGAAACACTGTCTTTGGATTTTATTAGATTCTCAACATGGTCTTTGACCTAAGAAAGGTTCAAAATCTTTGTTTCTCCCATATAGGCATGCCTATTGTGGTCTGCAGTAACGTGCTTGCCTCTATGCCTGGATATTTTCTCACAATACTTAACACTTCCTGCTTCCCCAGTGCCCTTCCCTCTTGTTGCATCAGTGCTTTACATCAGCATCTGTTCTGTTACCACCTCCGCAATTCGTGGTTTCCTCCTATCACCTGAACAATAATCTTATCTCTCTTTTCAAATCAACTATCGTATTTACTCAAATTTATTTTAAATGTAAACTGGTGAGTAGGTAATAAAAAGGGATGCATATGAAAGTTTGAGAAGACTGTGACCTCAGAGAAAAAACTTCACTTACAGCAGAAATAAAAGCCAAAGACTAGTGATGTCAGAGCAGGGGAGAGAGAAATGGGTCTGGGCTGGCAATTCCTGTCCTGGGGGCAGAGAACAAGAGCCATTGGGAAGACGGTGGAAATGGGATGGGCAGTCAGGTATGGAGAGTCTGGCTAACATGTGGCAAAGGAGAGAAAGTGGGCACAGGGTAGGAGTGGGAAGGTGAGGAGATAGGTTACAGTTTCTGAGATGGATAGAGGGTGTTGGGTGAAGGATGGTGCATAGGGTGAGGCTGTAGATGAGAGAGGAGCTTTGGTGACTGCAAAAAAGATGGAGGTTGAAGAGAGAGAGTGGGGGTGGGTGAATACCGAGGCTGGAAGTGATACAGGCTGGAGGTTAAGATGAAAAGGGGCAGCATTTTATTGAAGAGGGTATGGGTAGGGGTGTGGGATGTCTCAAAAGGGAGGCTTGAGGGGTTGGGGGGATACTCTGAAATGCACAGAAGCAGCGTGTCTCATGGAGAGGGGATGTAAAGAGTGATAAATGGAGACCATCTTCTTGACATAGCAAATGTTTACCCTAATGATCTGTTCTTAAGTCTGGCACAGAAATCTGAAGTGCCAATATGAACATTGGCAAAGAGAGATAATAACGTGTTTACTCTACAAACAGTGATCGAAAGTGCCACGGTTTGGGTCAGATGGTGAAGAGGTACTTGGGCTACACTGGAGGGCTCCAGTAGGCTGGGAAGTGGTTCTCAAATTAGAGGGTGCACAGGAACCCTCTGGGGGTCTTGTTCCAACAGAGGTTCTGATTCAGCAGATCCTCATATCACCTGAACAATTATTTATCTTTTATCTCCCTTCAAAGGGCCCAAGGAAGTACATATCTGACAAGATCCGGGGTGGTGGTGCTGCTGTTGGTTGGGGACCACACTTTGAGAACCACTTGGCTAAGAAACCATTTAATGCCTTTTAGAGATTGATCCAAGTGCTCTTAAGTTTCTTTTGAACAATAAATCCCTGTGGTATAAAATGAGGTAAGTGAACATGCTCTTTTAACTCTAAAGTAATAGACAAATATAAAACATTTTAAATGTGAAATGGAAACATTTAAAATTGTTATTGATTCTCATCCATTCAATAGTGCAATAAAGAAAAGATTCATGTTTTCAGTCTGCCCTCTTGGTTTCCTGTTTTAATGTGGATCCTTAGCTTTGCTTTCCTCTGAGAAGCGATCATTTCAGATTCAGTCTCAAGTGGCCCCCATGGCATGAGGGAGGGGGACGCTAGGGGGAGAGCCGGGAAGATCTCCTTTCCCAGCCTTGGAAAGGAAGGGGGAATGGCCAGTGATGGAGGGGGAGGTTTTGCTGTTATGGAGCCAGGATGCTCTTCCAGGTTGACCGCCTGGTCATGGGGTGTCTCCTCTCTGCAGCCTCTGGCCTCATGCCATCCAGAAAGCTGAGATTCTCTGAAAGTGGAGTGGTGCCCTCTGCCTACCATGGCAGCTCCAGCCTTCTCCCTGCGTCTAGACCTGAGCTTGAAGCACAGGAAGGACACTTTGGGGGAAGAAAGGGCATATTGTCAGTGCTCGAAAAGAACAGGTTTGACGCCATCAGAAACCATTGCATCTCCTTGAGCATTTCTCATGATTAATCCACCCAATGCACACACTCTGATAGATGCTGGCAGGGTAAACAAAAAGCTTTTACATATTAGCATAAGTTTCCCATTTTTCCTTGTTCAGACTGGACAGAGTTTGTCCTTGCTCTTGATTAAGGATTCCAGGAATTGAGGCAACGATTAAGAGAGCTGTTTAATCATGAAGAGGGAAACAGTCCAATCGGCACCGAATATAAATAAGCAACGGAAAGGATGATGGATATTGACTTCTCAGCCCTCCTAGCTTCCAGCCATCAGCGACCTGTGTAAGCTGGTTGCTGTAGCTGTCCAGATTGGACGCTTTCCTTTGGAGGAAGGAGAAAAAAGAGATAACTGGGGCAAATCAGAGATTGAGTGCTTGGGTATAGAGTTGTCAGATAAACTCCCGGATGCCCAGTTCAATTTGAATTTCAGATAGACAGTGAACAGTTTGCTGTATCAGACATACTTATATCTCTGAAATTCAAATTTAGCTGGGCATCTCGTATTTTTATTGGCTAAATGTGGCCTCTCTCCTCAAGGGAAACTTTTCTGATTTGGGAGCAGACACAATATTTGAGGCTGAGTTACCACCCGTCCTGGCTCATGCCATCCAGAAGGTGGAGATTCTCTGAAAGTGGAACGATGCAGAGTCACAAGTGATATTTATAAATTTATGTTGCTCTTGAGAATTTAGATTCACGATCTTAGAAAAGGCGAAAAAAATCAAGGCTGGTGTTGGCAGAAAATCAAACGTGATTCTTTCTGGCCCTCTCAATGGCCGTCAGCTGATATTGTCAGTTGGACATAAACTATAACAGCGAGTAACAGACGCGCCACCTTTGGGTTTTCTGTGCTGCATTCAGCACTTCTTTGAACAATAATTATAATCTGTTGGGGGGAAATATCAATTTAAAGATCAAGTGCTTTCATAAAAAAGGTGATTACTCAGTATTTCCTACTTTGAACCAAAGCACACACCAAATTCATTGTTTCACTGTCTTTTGTGCAGCCCATATATGCTGAGAAATGGACCACTTAATTATATGATAATCTGTCTTCAGGGAGGATATGTGAACATGAATGGGGGCTGTCAAGAGAGATACATTGATTTACTTGTGATTATTAATCTATAGCTACAGCCATTACAGGTTACAAGTTGACTTTTAAAACAAATATCTAAAATATAAATTACTTTTACAATGCAAAATGGGCATTGTGGTGTGAAAGAACTCCGTGAGCTGAAAAATGGACACATTACATGAGTGGGGCTCCAGGCTAACACCATCCTTTTCCTTTCCTCTGGCTTTTAGTGATTAGTTAGTCTAGAAGAGGTCAGAGGGAGAGCCAGCCTCCTAATTGAATGGGGGGAAAAGGGGACAAAGGACATGCAGTTAACCTTTGTAACTGAATCACCAATTACAATAATAGAAAGGAATACCATGTTGCAGTGAATCAGGATTCTGGGAAAAATCTCATGGAGATTCCAGGCACCACGAGATCTAAAGATTGGAGAAATTAAGCATATGTAGTCAAAATTCCATTAATTTTTTTTAAGAGGGGGTTCAGAGTGCAGGAGAAAATTAAGATAGCAATGCTGGTGTGAGCTAAAGCTAGCTGGGAAGCTGGATTCAGCTACAGTGGCATGGGATGTAGATGATAAAGGCCTTTCTTCTAAAGGTTTAACTAGATGCAAGCAGCTCCAAGTGACACCTTTGGCAAACGATTCCAATGGCTTCCCAATGTTTGAGTTAAGCTTTAATTCTGTCTTTTATAACAAGTGATTATGTAGTGGCAAAGGACAGATAAAGAGAAACAAAACATTGAACAACTTGGTTAAGGTTACGTTATGTCTCTTGACCAAGGGGTCCAATTGGATGCTCGATCCTGAAGATAAGTTCATTGCTTCTGCTTCCAAGGACATCTAATGACATTGAACATCATATTCAGGAACATTTCTTAATATATAATGCCACCCCCCATCCTGTTCTTGATGGAATGAAAATAGTATTTGCCTGTGTTTCTATATGTCAAATAAATTAATTTCCCATCTCTATGAACATAGTCATAAATGCAACATTTTTGGAGGGGGAAAATTTGCCAAGGAGCAGGAAAGTCTCCTTACAAAGCTGAAAATATTTTTATGATTCAAGGATGAGCACCAAAGACACTAGAATAGTTCATTCTGTGAAGATTACCAAAAAATCCTTGTTTTGAAATCCCCGTGCCCGCGATTGCATCATGCTAGGCGAGGCATCGACCTTTGCAAACAATAGATAGACATTTGCTCTTCTCGAACTCCACTGCCTGGTTTCGCAGGCCTTTTTATTTTTATTTTATTTTATTTTTTTTGCCTCTCTTGGCTCTGAGTGGCTGCAACACATGGTAAATCTTTAACTTCAAGTGTCCTTCTGTGGTGACCAACTAAAATATTAGCAAAATAAATGTTTTATGGGAAAATGTTGGCAGGAGCCCCAACAGAAACAGGTGGTATTGGGTTATTTCAATATAATGTAATGATACAGCCAGGTTTCCATCTGGACAGCATGTGGTTGGGTCTGCTCAGAGAGTATCAAAGAGTGTGAGTATGCACTGGGGAAGCCGGGGGCTCACCAGTGTGCAGCTCGATGGCTACTTTACAAAATAATAGTCTGGGTTTCAGGTCCTCTGGGTTAAATATTTTTACTGTCAAAATATGAATTTCTTCATAAAATATTAAAGGCGAAGCAAACCTCTGACATGCAATACCGAGCCGTATAATTATAAGGCAGTTCCTGGAAACCAAAGAGAGCGTGCATGAAAGCGAGGCGTTCATTATAAAAGAGTTCATTACCCTGGGAAGCCAAGACATGTTTTGGAGGGAGCCTCAGAACAGAGAAGCTTTTTAGCAAGGCTTCCTCTACAATGAAAACAAGGCTCAGCCTGGTTGGTAAGAATGCAATTAGAAAATAAAGAGAAAATGGGATTAGTTGACTGCTCAGGGCCTGATCGTGATCCAAAGCTAAAGAGATGTAGCCTTAATTTACCACCAGGGAAGAGTCTCTCTCCCTCTTCCATAAAATTCCTGCTTCAGGCACTTCAAAACACATGGAATTAGGAACACTTGGAACATTTGGTTTTGCACTCAACTCTCCTCACTGTATATTCATGCTAAGCTCGATAATAAACTCTTGGCTCAATAACTCCCTATATATATCCCAGAGAGAGGCATCAAATTATGGCTATGTGCAGAGGTAGATCCTCTTCAGAGGCAGAGAGACCTCACTCCCTGGCTCTCTCAACTCTAGCCAGAGGAAGGAGATGGGAATATGCACACGGGGAGTAAGCAATTTGGAAGTGGCCTGCAATCGCCTTGAAGCTGACTGGAAGACTCGGGAAGTCATGGGCACCATCTGCCAAAATGAAGAAGCCACTTGGACCCCAGGGTACTTGGCCAGGAAAGCCTGGCTGGCTTCTAGAGAATTCTTTGCAGCCATTAGTTGATTGTGCAGCAGACATGGAAACATTGTAAGCAAAGGCCTAGATAGGAAATCTGAGGCTTGATGGGTAAAAGTGATGGAACCGTGAAGGCTCAGAAAGAAGAGATAATGAAGCCAAGCACTTAATGATAATGCCCTCATGCCACTGGCACCCAGTGTGGGGAATGCACGCAAGCAGCTCTTGCCTGTTATTCAGAGAGTGGGCTGCCCACATTCTCTGCTGCATTTTTCTAGGTTGTCAGAGAGACGGAGAAGAGACGGTGCCATGAGAGGCCTGGGGGCCCTGGATTCTGATTCTCTTACTCTGTGGGGCTGGATTGAGGCTAAGGAGAGAACGGTGCCCTAGGGAATAAGACAAGTTGTAGTGTGAGAACTGCATTACTTGGGGAAATGATTTATCCATCCAGAGCAGATCTGACATGAAAATAAAAGTGTATCTCAGTTCTTTCCAAAATGTGTTTGAACCTGTTATATGCACCATGGAACTTTGGCTCCTAGAAGGTGGTAGCAGACACAGTCTTCCTAGTTGAGGACTTTATGATGTAATGGGGGAGAGTGGATGCCCAGAGCGGAATTGGAGTTTGAGCTGATCAAGGGAAAAGACTGTCTTATTCTTCATTTCATACCTTCCTCCATCACATGGCATAGAGTAGACACAAAATTAATGCTGAACTGAACTAGGCTAGAAGACAGGTGATGGGGGTTGGTGGTTATCTGACTGTGTGTCTTAAAAGTGTCTTTGGGCCTCTGTGGTGGGTCTCAATTCCTCATGTGAAGAATGAAGAGTCAGATGATTGAATCTATGTCCCTCCAGCTCTCAGATCCTAGGACCTTAACTAACACAATGTAGAAAAGATAATATGTACACAGACGTGCCAATGATTACAGGAGTAAGTCTTACCATTCATGAGCATCTTCTGCGTTAGGGGATTTGAGCCTCACTGTAATTCTGTGAGGTCAGCAGCTTTGTCTCCATTTTACAGATGAGCGAACCCATTCTTTTGCTCAGGTTCACATAGCTGCTGAGCATTGGAATTGGGATTCTTCAAACCCAGCTAAGTCTAACTCCAAGTCCTGGGTTCTTTCCACTATATATGAAGCTGCCCCTCACCTCTGCGCAGAGGAAATATTAGAGTGGAGTGTAATGATTTAAGAGAGAGGTGGGGAGCTCCATAACCAAGATTTATGCCTCAGATTTAGCTGCTTGGCTTTTTTGCCAGGTTATTATTATTATTATTATCATTTTTGTCTTTAGAAATCATTTGAGATTGGGACAGCTTACTGAATTAATTACACAACCATTGAAAACTCTCTTAGCATATTACTAGAGTTCTCTCCCTCACTTCCCTTTTCTCAAGTCTAAGCTATCCAGGTCTCCAAGTGTAGCGACACTAGTTCTTCCCTAAAGAAAAATAAATACTTTAAGTCACAGAGTAAAACAAGTGATCTTCTCCAGGTAGGGAGGAGGCTGGAACAGAGACTGTGTTTTGCAGGTGGGGAGAGCCAAGGTGTTGATCTGTAGTTGCGCATCCCTCTTGCTCTGCTGTCGGCCTGTGGTGGCTCATACTGACAGACAGGAGGAGAAAGGGAGGCCAGGAGCTTTGTGGAGAAATGCAGTGACTTTGGCTCCCCTCGAGCTGTCACAGAGTTCTGTGCAGCATGGCTGATGTGAGGAAAGTTGCCTCACTAGTTCAGACTGTTGGGGAAATTGTCCAAACTATTTTTCAGTGTTGGGGTGACAACAAATCCAATGCAGATGTAGAATTTGGGGGGTCATTCTGAGATCTTATTGAAAACGTTGCTAATGTTTGATATTTATTGAGCACTTAATACATGCAAGGTCCTTTGCTAAGTGCTTTGCAGGTGAGAAAATTGAAGCTTTAGTAGGTTAGGTAATGGGCCTGAGGTCATAGGGGCAGGAGGGATGAATTTGAATCAGGCCTGTCTGACTCCAAAACCCACACTTTTAATCATTATTCTAGTTATAGCCCAAATATAATGCTGTATAAATAAAGTAGTGACTGCATAGTGAACCAGTGGAGTAAACTGGACTCACGAATAACCACTCAGAGTGGATTGGAAAGAACGTTCTTCTCATGATGGCAAAATAAATTTCAGATGGATTAAATATGCAGGCTATAAACAAAGGCGAAACACAAACCAGTAAGTATGATGGGAGGAAAAGTGGATGAATATAATAAATGATGATATGAGGCAGAGAAAGACTTTATAAAAATAAATGAAAGAAGGATAGGTTTGAAAGAAGGAGATTGGTAGGACTTATCTATAGGGCACTTTGGCAACATGTGTCAATGCTTTAAATTTGTTCACACCCTTGGTTGCAACAATTCTACATCTAGTAATTTGTCTCAGAAAAATTATACTGAATGGGAGCAATGACTTGCCTCTAAAGACAGGCATGGAAACAGTGTCTCTAATAGCAAGAAATTAGAAATAATCTGAATACTCACTGATAGAAGATGGGTTGCCCTAGCCAGTTTGACTCAGTGGATAAGCATCAGCCTGAGGACTGAGGGTCCTGGGTTAGATTCCGGTCAAGGGCAGTTGCCTGGGTTGCAGGCTCCGTCCTGGGCTCCGGTGGGGACACATGCGGAGGCAACCAATAGATGTGTTTCTCTCACATCGATATTACTCTGTCTTTCCCCACCCCTTCCACTCTCTCTCTCTAAAAAAAAATCAATGGAAAAATATCCTCAGGTAAATATTAACAACAGCGACAAAAAATAGAGGATGGCTTAAGGTAATATTTTTACTTCCATCTGAATGGTAAGAAATTTGATAGAATATTTTCCAGTCACTCAAAATAACTTTGTAGAAAAAAATTTAATGCCATGGAAAAATGTTCAATCTGTATTCCCTAGTGAAAAAGTGGGTTATAAAATGGTACACATTTCTTTTCTAAAAATCACCTATGAGGTACCTTTTCTAAAATGATTGGAAAAAGTGACACTAAAATGCTACTAGGGTCTAAATTTCTGATCAAGGAGATTATTATTTCTTCTTTTTAAAATCACTTTCAAATATTTCATATGTATTTTTTAATCCAGAGCAAAAGAGTATTAAAAAATGGACTTCCTATTTTGCCCATTTTCTATATAGTTTGCTAAGACCTGGTGTGTTTGTGTGTGTGTGTGGGAGAGCTAAGGATCAAGTGCTACAAAATAAATCATCTGAAATATTGCTGTCATTTCTGAGTGTATTATTACAGTTTGGGGAAATCGAGTGTGTTGTAAGGAGCACAGAGATGAATATAGAGGAAATTGTACTTTGAGATTCCCAAGTAAAGGCAGGAGTTATTAATTTACTGAACTCATAATATAAAAAAACACACTAGACAACAAGATGTTAACTTGACCTGGAAATGAATTCACCCTGGGAAGCAGAGGTCATCAGGTTCTCTCCACTCCTTCCAGGGCAAATTGGACTAAGATCTGGCTTCTCTCACATTCATATTTTCAGGTTCCAAGTCCCTTTTCACCCTATTTAAGAGGAAATGTAAGACTAGAGTTGGGTAATTAACTAAAGTGTGTGTGCATGCACACGTGAATATATGTGAGGAGGCAGGCATTGTAAGTTTTTTGGTTTGTACTTTTGAGCTGAAGCCTATTGCTCTGATTAATTAATGCTCTAATTTGGGTTGAATGTATCAGCTCTGTTCATGATCACTTTTTCAAAAGAGTTTAATTAACTGCTTAGAAGAAATCTACTTTGCTGTGCAAATGCATGCCTCGTTAAATCCCCGCTGGAGACTGTGGAAGGCAGGACTGGGATCTCCGTACTAGTGGTCTACTGGCCCCACTAATCGCCATTTGGTTTTCTAGAGCCAGGAAGTGAAATTCTGGATCATTGGACCCCAGATTCAGAACCACGAGCTTTCGGGGTGTGCGCTAGATGTCAAACAGAATATTCACCTGTTAACTTGGTTGGGGAAAAGATTTCTAGCCAGCTGCTAGAGTTCATTTAACACAGTTCATTTGTCATTGGAGAATTCAGAGCAGCTACTGGTCTCCCTTGCCTCTCTCTTCAACTGTGTTTTCCTGGCAGTGGTACTTAGAATGGCCTTTATATTGTGTTTGGATTCCTTTGTGCTTTACTCTGTAACGTGTCAATCTGTGTTCAAATGAACCATTTTCTCTAATCAAATAGAGACATTTTAAATTTTACCTCTATTTTTTTCAGACATGAACAATTCCATTCAGCTCTTGCATCTGCCCATGTAATTATAGTTATTCTTTTTATTATTTAATAAAGATATTTTAAATAACACCAGGTCCCAGGAGACCAGCCTGTGATCCATCTTGAAGGTTCTCAAACAATAAATTTCTACCTGTTAAGTGTCGGTCTATCCATGTTTTATCAGCGCTGTAAGATAAGTGAAGTTAAGACAATGTGGAAATGTTGTGTGGACTGGGATTGAATGCCTCATTAAAGTTCAGATGGATTCCGTCTGTTTTTTCTCTCTCTACTTTCGTTACCTAAAGTATGATACGGTGAGGGAAACTAACTAGATTTGGATTTCCTTTGACTTACATATTTCTCCAGTGCTGAATGGTTATTGTCTCAAGTCAGGCCGTCTTAGTGGCCTGTTCATGGGAGCAAGAAATGGGACAGTATATTCAATCTGGCAGCCAAGAACCAGAGCACCACACCAAAGGGGCGGTAGAGTGAGATGGAAGATCTTTGCTCTGGCTTGAAGAATGCAAGCACCTTCTGCGAGATAAATCAATGTGCAGTGGCCCCAAATCAAATACCTTCATTTCAAAGTGACTGGACTTTGTTTTAGATCTGTGGGGAGGAGAGAAAGTCTAGAGGTTTGGAGAAAATCCAAACCAGTTCATCAACCTTTAATGTTTTCAAGAACATTTTATTTTGCTGCGGTGTCTAGTAAAAAGTTTAAGGCTGCCTTGGTGAGGGATGAAAAGCAGAGCTATTTAGCACTGGTGACTTCATAAGCTTCAGAACGTGGACCCAATTAAGCTCGAGACCCTGAGGAAGGTGTGTCATTGGGTACTGCTTACAAGTCCAGAGTATTATGAAGTTAAATAAATCCTTCTCCTTGGAAGAACATCCACACTTGCAGCCATCTATGAGAAGAATACTGGTTTATTAATAACTTGGTGTTGGAGCAAGCTCAGCCCTTTGCATTTTTAGCACAAATCTGGAGCTCTGTTCTTCCAAGGTGAAAGTCTGTTGGGGATGTGCGTAAAAATGCAAAATTGAACTTCATTTGGCCATTAGTAACATAGGTCAGAAATAACAGTAGCTCATATAAGTTATGAGGGCTTTTTTCTCTCATGTACTAAAAGTCCAGAGACAAGTGTCCAGGCTAATATGACAACTCCATGGCATCATAGGGTCCCAGTGCTTTCCATCTTCCTGTTCCTCCATCCTTGCATGTGTCTCTGTCCCCAGAGCTGCATCATGGTCCAGTATGACTGCTGGAGTTCTAGTCGTCACCACTTCCATGCCTAGGTAGGGAATCAAGGGCAAAAGGAGGACATGCCTGCTGTGTATCCCTCCCCCAAGGAGGCTTTCTGGAAAGCCCCTTTAACAATAACTACAGCAAACCATTGGCCACTCTGACCTGCAAGGGCATATTTTAGCCAGGGAGCTGCAACTGAATTCTTGGACTGAGGAAGACCTATGAAGTGTCGGTCTAACCATTAGCACTGACTGGGCAACCATCCATCAGCCACAGCAGGAGTTCCAGAAGCCTATGTGAGGCATTTCCTGAGCAAGCCTTCCGCTCCCAGTTCTGATCCCAAAGGCTTTAACACCCTTTCTCTATAAATTCAGAGCCTCCCAGCCTTCTGTGCAATGTAGGCAAGAAAAGGGACTTGTATAAATAGAACTCAGAGAGGTTCACTCATCTGCTTTGAGACACACAGCAAACTAAAGAGGAGTGGAAATTGGCCCTGGATGCTGGAAATAGACATCAAAGGCAAGAGAGTAAAAGCACAACTTGAAATACTGCCATTGGTGTCATCAGTTCACCAAGGATAACAGGATGTGGACATGATTAAGCTCAGGTCTGCAATTTCTGCCGAGCACAGGGATTCCCACAGTGAGAGCCACCTTTTACTATGCACTTAATACGGGCCAGGTGTTATCTAAATATTCTGTCTCATCCTCCTGTGACCGTAGATCAGGGGTCCTCAAACTACGGCCCGCGGGCCACATGCAAATACAAATATTGTATTTGTTCCCGTTTTGTTTTTTTACTTCAAAATAAGATATGTGCAGTGTGCATAAGAATTTGTTCATAGTTTTTTTTTTAAACTATAGTCCGGCCCTCCAACGGTCTGAGGGACAGTGAACTGGCCCCCTGTTTAAAAAGTTTGAGGACCCCTGCCCTAGATGGAAGGCATCAATATCCCAATTCTTCAGCTAAGGGAATTGGAACCGAGACGGGATAGATCACTTACTCAACTCACAGTGAGGAAGAGCTAGAGCAGGGATTTGGGCCCACACCTCGGACACCAAATCTGGCTCTGTCTTCTGTCGCATGCTGGTGCTTGATTACTGGTTTAGAAAAGGCACTGAGATCCTGTAGAAAAAGATTTGATGGGCTTGTTCTCATGATGAGAAGTGGTACTTAGGATGGTGTGAAGTGTCCCGGCCCCTGCTGGATGGCAACTATTCACTGACCATTCTGCATGCACCCCAGGCCCGCTGCTGGCGCTCAAGGCAGCGAGCACCCCATCCCCTTCCTTCCCTCACTGGGTCACATTGCGTGCCACCTTCCTCCCCGGGCGCCGCTCTGGAGTGGGGAAAGGCATCATAAAAGCAATCGGTCTATTCTCATATTTTTTCTTGATGTGAAAAGATGAAGTCATGGCATATGGTCCGATTGCCAGCACTGTTAATAATAAACCTCACATAATTAAGCACTGATTTATTCCTTTGTATAAGTGAAACAAATTGCTTTAACTGCCTTTGCTCGAGACCATCCAGTCAGATGGATTATGTATAGGAAGCTGAAACTAAAAATTATGGGCGCTCATATTTCACTGTGGTGGAGGTTTATTGGAGGTACAATTAGAACCCTAACTAAACGTGTCCTGTGCTCGCTTTGATGGAGAGATCAGATATTAATCTAGGGATATGACTAATTCTCAACACAGCTGCTCTCCTTGCTCTAATGTGCCCACTTTAGCTTCAAAACCTAGAAACATGTTTAAAAAAAAATTGATCAGAGCTTATAATAGCAATAATCACCTTGAAATTGGTTGTTACTCTAGTTAATGAACTGAGCAGGAGAGCATAAGCCTCCCTCTGCGTCCCTCAGGCCCTCAACTAACAAGCTAGTTGTTAACCACTGGGTTTATTAAAAAAGAAAAATCTCCTCAGGGGATTGAACTGGGAAAAGGCAGGGGGCTGACTGTTTCCACTCGGAGGATCCCTGACAGCGCTGGCCATCTCCAGAAGCCACGCCCCTTGCCACTAGCCAGGGCTGGGGCAACCAACTGGAGGTGGCATCTCCTTTTCCATGAGCCGGGGCCTGGCTGCCCAGAGTGATCCAGAAACTTGTAAGAAATGCAGAATCTCACCCACTCAGACCTGCAGAACCAGGGTCTGCATGAAAAAAAAAAAGTTTATTTGTTGATTTTAGAGAGAGGGAGAAAGGGAGAGAGAAAGACATCGATCTGTTGTTCCACCTTCTATGCATTCATTGCTGGATTCTTGTATGGGACCTGCCCGGGGATCAAACCTGCAACCTTGGTCCATCGGGATGATGCTCCAACCACCAGAGCTACCTGGCCAGGGTACAGGGTCAGCATTTGAATAAGATCCCCACGGAAGGAGCCCTGAGCTGGGGGACTCTTCTTGCTCCAAGCCCCAGCTTGGAAAACAGGAACCTCATTTCAGAGGCTTCTCTGCCAACTCTCAGAAGGTCTCAGCAGACCCGCTCCTTCTGGGCACAACTGGATATCCTTGAACCCCTTGGGATAGGACAATGTACACCACAGCACGGAGTGCGACCCCTGGTGAGGAAGACACCCTTAATGCTATCTGTTTGAAGGCCATTTCCCCAAAGCCTGCCTCCTTGCAAGGAAGAAGCTCTTGGAGGAAGGGGAAGGCCAGTTGGGATTGTCAAGCAGCCTCAGGTGGGCCAGGCAGTCCATAGGGTTGGAACGTGGTCAGGTAAGGGGCTCAGGCCCTTAGAAGCATTTCATTCTGTCCTAGTTTCATAGCCTCGCGCTTGGATTAGACCGCTAGCCCCTCACCTCCATGCCGCTGACAGCATTCAGAGAAGCGCTCCTTTTCCTAGAGCCCGCAGGCTTCGGAGAGCCCTCAGCAACTTTCCTAGTGTGGTTCGGCTCAATGCTCTGCTTCAGGTCTAATGAGCTGCTGTTTTATTTCTTCGCTCTGTTTCCTTTTCTAACTGTCCAAGGCAAAAGATTTCCTCAAGAGCTGAATGAAACCTGAATCACAGGCCGCTGTGTTTTATGGACGTGCCACTGTTCTGAAACCGCGGGGCTGAGTGGGGGAAGCAGCCTCAGGGAGCCCCCAGGGCGGTGGGAACCACGTCATGGGTTAGAGAGGCTGGGAGCAGTGGGAAGAGAGGGTTTCCGACAGTCTGAGGTTTGCAGATAAGCTTGGCAGTGGAAAGTGACACAGTCTGGGTTAAGCAGAGCATTGGAGATTGTGGAAACATGAGGAGTCAGGTGGAGCCGGTCCACATCCGCACTCAGGCAGCCGAGTCACCCGGGCCGTGAAGCAGGCTCCGCGGGAAGCCGGGCAGGGCTGTGCACACCAATCCTACCAGGACCTCATTTCCCCACCGCTCTGGGTGGAAAACCCCCTCCGCTTTCACTTCCTCTGTGGTTTGGTAGGTGTTGGGTTCACTCAGTGGACATGCCGCCCTCCTTCCAGATTTACTGGAATTTAATTTTCACTCTGGGGAAGGTAGCCCCTGAATGACCCTTTATTTCTCTCGCTAATAGGAGGGATACCTTTTACAATTTGTTGGTTGTGAACTGGCTAATAATGTGATTCTGTGTTACTTTTCACCCAGAAGGGTTCTTTAAAACTGTTTAAGCTATAAACGAGAAGTCTCACTTGGTATTTCTGTAGTGCAATTGTTTAGGAATTCAAGCAAAGCAACCTGTCTCTTAATCTACCTTGTATCGTCTATGAGATTTCAGTTTCTTTCCACGCGCCTTTTTCCTGCGCTCTCTTTGCAGACCTGGAGATTTGCAGACAGCTGCACAGTGTTGGAGTCGGAAGGACCCAGGCCCCAGCTCGTCCAGCTCTCTCTGATAACAGAAGCAGAGTTCTAGCCTCAGGGTCCTGGCGACTTATCCAGGGTCACAAAACCACTCGGTAGCAGAGCTGGAATCCAGTTTCTCCTTTCTTAAACTGGATTTTGGAAATTGTGAAACAAATGCATACTTATAAGAAAATCTGCCCTTAATGTTGCATCCAGATCTCCTCCCCCACCCCAGGTTGCCATTCATCTATAGACTTTTTCCTATTCAGAAATTTAAATTATAAATAAAATCAAATTTATTAATGCTTTGCTTTGTAGTGCCTATGCATTTTTGTGATATTTAGGAATGTCTGTTATACTCCAAGGTTATTTTAAAAAATGTTTCTTCTAGTGCATTTATATACCAAAGGAAAGGCTTATAACTAAAACTAGAGTCCCGGTGCATGAAATTCATCCTGGGGGAGGGGGGAGTGGGAAGGGGTACTTCAGCCTGGCCTGCACCCTCTTCAATCTGGGCCATCCCTCTCGCAATTGGGGACCGCTGGCTCCTAACCACTCACCTGCCTGCTGGCCTGATCCCCCTAACTGCTCTCCCCTGCTGGCCTGATCTCCCTAACTTCTCTCCCCTGCCAGCCTGATCACCCCTAACTGCCTCTGCCTCAGCCCCGCCACCATGGCTTTGTCCAGAAGGACGTCGGGAAGGTCGTCCAGAAGATGTCCAGTCTAATTAGCATATTACCCTTTTATTAATATAGATAGCAAATGCCTGTCATTCTATATCTCCTGTGCCATTCTTTGTTTTCATAGCACTTCTCATTCTGGACCCATTGGAAAGTGTCATGAGAGGTGGGACTTTGCTTTGTCCTCTACAGTACTTTGTCCATAGTGGGTATGTAAGAAGTTTTTGATGTTGAAATAATTTATGGCTTTATTTCGCATTTAAATACATTTGGAATTTATTTTACTGTAAGGAGTAGGGAAGGTCTTCAACTCTACGTCTTCTCTCCTCCTTTAAGTCTTTTTGTCTTCAGCCAGTTTATTAATCCATAAGTTTATTTTTTCCCCTATGAGTTTGAAATGCTGTTTTTATCCCCTAATTCATACCTGGCTATATTTCAGGACTACTCTTCATAAATGTCCTGGCTTTCTTTTATGTGTTTTTCTGTAGATGAGATTGTTTTGGTCATTTTATCAAGTTCCACCCAACTCCACCACCCCTATGGTAGTTTCTGCCTCATAGTTCAGTACTCATAGACCAAATTAGCTTGAAATAAAAAAGAAGGCATCTGGAGAATAAATAAAATCATTATCATCAGCAGGATTGGAGATGTGAATCCAGCAATAACAACCAATTGAGTTGTGTTTCTTGAAAATGTACTATCATATTTCATTGAATGAAAGATATTAATTATGACAACATTTTATGTATCACTAGAAATAAAAATGCCAAATTAATTATGTCACCCCATCAATTGTAAGTTGCATCCAATTTCAGAAATATTAACGAGGTAAAAAAAGTGCATTAGAATCAATGAAATACCACATTCGTTGAAAAAAATCATAGGAAATTTGCTTATATAGTATTTTTTCTACTCTTTTAAAATGTTTTTTTTTAAAGTCTTACCTTGTTTGCCCCTTATTACTACCCTGTACTATAGGAAGGGCCAATGTTTTAATTCTCAGCTTACCCATAACAATAGTAGCAATCTGTATATAGCAGTAACTCTGAGCCAGGTGCTTTCCTAAGTCCAAGGTCACTAAATAAGTGGTAAGGTCAAGATTGGAGCCTGATAATTGTGGCTCCAGAGTTCATGCTCTTCATCAAACAGAACTTGTGTATGATGAGGACCTTGAGACCCAGAGGCCTTAAAAGATTTGTCATTATTCCTCAGCAGATTCTAACTCCTACCTACCCGCACGATCTACGTGCCACCATTTGAAACTGTAATAGTGAGGACCATGGGCTGCAGGTTTCCAAACCATTGCTTTGAGCTCTTGGCCTGTGGTGTTACCAGAAAAGATGGTGAGGAACTCTTTAGGCCAGAGACTTAGAAGATACACCCTCTACGTCTCTTCTAAGTTCTCTTTTGTGATCTTAGCATGGAGCAGGGGCTCAAACTTTCTGTACACAGAAGAGAGACTGCTTATTGGCTGCAAGTGTGTTTCTTTTAGTTTTTGTTAAATCTGCCTTGACAGGGATAACACCCCCGGTCAGGCATGAGTTACCCCAGGGACGATGGGTTTCTGTCCTGAGGCTGTCCCTTTGCCGACCTGGGTACAGTCACCAACAGTGGTGACCCCCAGAATTATGCAGGACTGAGTTCTGGGGACCCTGAGAGGACTGTCTTTCCAGGTGAGGAATGTAGCCCCTCTCCCTGGAGTTAATCATGGCGATATCTGCATGCCGTGCCTGCACTTTCTGTGGGGAATGGAGAATTTGTGTTCATCTGGAACTAATGGCTTCCTGAATGATCAACGGATCTAATCTTTTGAAGTCATTTCCCTCCATGAAGGACTCAAGGGCATGTACATGAGTGATTTGTGAGTTTTCACTGTGCTTTTTGGGGTAAAGAACATAAAGAACATTCCAGATGGAGGGAGGCAGCAGCACTCTACCTGGGCGTATGGTGCTAATCTCTGCTTGAGCGGGGATCAGGCAGCTTTGCTCCTTGTTCGGGTCACAAGAGCAGATCCTTGTTCTAAAACAAGTGTGGACAAATAGCCTTCTCTAATATCTTTACAGGAAATAGGTGTCAGGGTGCACTAGGCTACTCTATGCTCAGCGTTAGGAGCCTAAAATAGAAGTCGTGAGAAAGGCTAGTTCACGCCTGACCAGCCTCACCCAGATCCATGTGTTAAACCTCCTAACAATGGCTTTTTCCTCCCCATTTTGTCTCAGAGCCTCACTGGCTGAGAATTTGGAAACAAACTTGCCTAAGTGAGCGTTTTGGACAGCATGTCATAAGCTCACTGTAACAGCTTCTGATTCCCCATCAAAGAGAAGGGGAATCCACTGACTCTTACAAATGACAATTGACCACAGTCTCCTGTGTTAAATCTTAACCAACGATCCCTAAGAAGAACTGCACCCCAACCCCCTTAACTAAGGAAACAATTCCAGATAGTTATCCAGGCTGCAAAATATTGCTAGTGACTGGTGCTCTTCCTCTGCTCTGGGATGATTTCTTAACAAAACCGGAGGATGCCTGGATGCCTCTCCCGTCGCTCTGCCCGGGAGCCATGGCACTGGTGTGGCGGCTGACTCCATGCCAGTGGTTTGATGTGGCCCCAGAGGCTGCCCTCTGGAAGCTGGCAGCCAGGCCTCCAGGTCCCCAGGGTTTCCTCTTTCTCAGCGGAGTTGTGAAGAGGAAACTGTGTGGGCCTCTCTTAGCAGGAGAGAGCCTCGGCTCTCGCTGTGATGAAAGAAACTGAGCTTCTTGATGGCGAATGTTTCCATTGTTTCTCTCTTGTTGAGGACCCCCTGCCCTGAGGTATTTTGAATTAAATAGCTGGTCCCGAACATGTTGATGACTGTAATTTATTGGAGAACTCGATATCAAGATCCAGTTTCCTTTGAAACACTACAGATACTAAATAGATATTCCTCCATGTATATGAAGCCACTGTGAGTCCAATGTAGTCAATTGGGATTGCAGCTATGGGGCTGGTTAGGGTCCTGAGGAACTCTCTGGAACATGCAGTTTTACTCTAATTGCAAGTTGTGTGGCTTGGCCTCTGCTGTATATGTGGAACAGAGGCTAACCGTATGGATTCGCTGTGTATTTCAACAATAGTTGGGGAAGGCAATACTAACTAGTGGTTAGGAGTTGGGCTTTGGGCAGAGATTGTATGCGTTCAACCTCTGCTTCCCATTTACTGTCTGTGTGATTTGGGGCAAGTACTTGAACTGCTTCAAGTTTTATAAAATACAAAACAAAAATTCAGGTCCATAATTGCTTATCTGAAAGCCTTGGGGCTAGCTGTAATTTAGAATTCAAATGCTTTCATATCTTAGAAAAGTAAACTAATACATATACCCTATTTTACATTAACCCTCCCTACCACCCCAGCAAGGGTAAGATCTGATGGTATCCTATAACCTATTAATATTTTTATTAACATCTTATAACTTATTAGTAATCCATTATAAGCAAAATAGATGAGCACTTGCACTAAATAAAGATTAGGGATAGGCTTACAGCCATTAAAATTCAGGTCAGATTTTATTACCTAGTGAGTTTGTGGCAAATTTATTCCAAAAACTAGGTAGTTTTTAGGGCTTTTCAGATTTTGGAATTGTAGGTAAGGGATAGTGTTTTTATACTTACTCATAAAGTTATTTTCTTAAACAAGGTATGTGTAAAGTGCTTATGGCAGTGGCTTCTATGCATTAACCGCCCAATAAATGTCAGCTCCCATTGGAAGTCTCATCCTCTTGGTTCAACCCCACCTCCAGTGCTTGCTTATCTCTGAGCATTCTGGCTGGCCATTTTGTCCCTGCGTCTGCCTGTAAAAATGTGTCATCTCCAAGTGCATCCCGATGAGAAGACTTTTACTAGCTCTGCCTCTTAAGATGGTCCTTCTGTTCCACGGTAGAGACCAGCACTGTCCCATTGAACTTTCTGTAATGGTACAAATGTCCTATATCTGTGCTCTCCAATACGGTAGCCATTAGCCATGCATGCGTTCTGAGCATTTGAAATGTGGTCAGTGTGATTGAGAAACTGAATTTAAAATATGGGGTAGTGGACACCACATATTGGGCAGTGTGGGTCTAAAGAGCTCTAGGCATGGGCTCTTTCGACACACGGAGATGACCTTGTTCCTTCTAGATGCAGAATTCATTATCTTCAAACTGTTGAAGCTGGTGAGGAACTACTCATTCATTTGTTTATTTCCCAAGTATTTTATGAGTGCCTAATATGGATCAAATTCTGTTAGGCACTGGGGGTATAGAACAAGGTTTCTGTACTCCAGGAGGACAGAATGCATATTTAAAACATACATTTGTGAGTGTATGGAAGCGTACACTTAAGAACATAAATTCACTGCGAGATACTGGGTTGCTGCAGGAGCACAGAGGAGGGACACACAACCAGCTGGGTGAGGGGTCAGAGAGAATGTTCTCGAGAAGGAAGGACCCAGCTTTTGTACAAGAAGTTGAAGTTAGCCAAGGGCAGTGGGTTAAGGAGAAGAAGAAATTATGGGTGAGCATGAAAAGATGTGGAAATGAAAACCAGCGTGGTGTCTGGCAAGTTCTCAGCTGTTGATATGGCTGAAGTGGCTGAGGTTGGGGTGGAGGAGGGGATGGTGGTCAAAACATGGGGGGGGGTCTTGTGTGCTAATGAGCTCTTGGAGGCAGCACTCAGAGCCTGGGTGAACTCGAGAGGTGGGGGTTCATTCTTCAACAGCTTCAGTCAGTGTTTTGTCAGGAAAATGGAACCCACTTTTAGGGGGTATTTCAAGAAGGAAGAGGCCTCAGGCAGTGAATTGGTGGCCTATATAAAAGTGAAGTCAGGAATAGAGGTATAACCACCTCTAAGAAATTCAGAAAGTTAGGAATTGCAGGGAGCTGCCACCTATATCACTCTGAAAACCATAGGCAAACGTCCACATTTGCCACCTGCCACTTTGCAATGCCCATGTGCCTGCTGCAGCTGGGGAATAAGGATTTTCTTGCTCTTCTGCCCTCCAAGTCTATGTCAAGTTCTTCCAGTGGTGGCATTTAGCAAGGAAGTCTGTGAATTGTAGTTCCCAAGCATATGCTATTTGTAAAAAGCAATGGTATAAGACACAAATACTTTCTTAAGTGCCTCAAACTAGCAATGTTGCCTATAGGTAAGGTGACCACAGAACTTACCATCCAAACCAGGTCACTTTTGAACATGAAATAGGCTCTAAAATTTATTAGTAGGTATTAGTTGATGCATAGAACCATTCTGTGACTGTCCCGGGCCAATGGAAATGTATAGTTATCCTAGATTAGGGCATCATTTAGAAATGCATCATTTAAAATTTTTAAAATTAAGAATAGAAGAGACAACAAAGGAAACACGTGGATAACTGTTGAATCTGGATGATAGGTACATGGAGTTTCATTATACAATTCTGTCTTCTTTTGTGTGCATTTAATATTTTCATAATGGGAGTTAAATGAGGAAAGTACCTGAAATCGCAATTTTAATTGATTCATATAATATATATGTGTATGTGCATATACACATTATACATTTATATTGTTCATATAACTTATACAGAAGATTATAATGTTTTTTTTTTAAAAAATATATCATGTGGTCTTTAAGGATCCTTGAGAATAAAGTGTTGTAACCAGAGAGGGGAAGGGGCTTTGGTTTGGGGCTTGGGCTGTTTGTGGAACACTACACCTGAATGCTGTTTGAACTTGGCCAGCAGCTCTGTAGGGTGGACTTGATAATTAGTCCAGAACTAGAATGAGTTAACTAGCTCCCAGCTAATAGAATTAGCCCCTAAGATGATTTAGCATAGTCCCTGGCATCTAGAAAGTGGTCAGTAAAAACTTGTTCAGTCAACTAAGTAAGAATACTGCCGTGTTCTTTTTGCAAGAAGTGAGTTTAAACTCGGATGACAGCTGGCGAGGCGGGGAGAAGTCTGGAAAGATAGCTATCTAGATGTCAGGGACCGTGGCTGTGTTTTGGAACATGAAGGGGTTGATTGCATCATGCTCACTCGATTTTGTAGTTTATCCAGTTAAGCTCTTAACTCTGCTTTTGAAAAAATAAATTTATTATGCGTCCAGTGGAGCCCTGGCTATCATTTCTCCAGCCTGGAAGCAGATGTGTATTTGGACCCACCGACTATCCAAAGGAACTGAACGTGAAGTGAGCTGGGATTGTTGGCTCCCCCTCCCCATGATGCTTTGTGATCTAAGAGGTGTTTTTTCTTTTCAACAATGTGCTGCGGAACGGTCTGTAACAGTCTGTTGCAATTTTCTCCCCAAAATCGCCCACGTTTCTGCCAATAGTGAATTAGACTGTCATTAGCTTCGCAGATATGCTTTGATCCCTACACGGCTTGTCTCCTGGCGCGGAGACATCTGAACCATTGATGTGGATTTGCTAAACCTGGAGAAGAAAGCACACCACGGCACAAAGCACGTGGGCGAGGAGCCTGGAACCCTGGGTTCGAGTCGCATCTCTGTTGCTAATTCACTGTGTCATCTTTGGGTGAGGCATTGAACTTCCTGTAGTCTCTGTTCTCTGATCTGTGAAATGAGAGGACTGGATTGATTCCTAAGTCTCTTTCAGATCCTCTGAGAGTGAATGGGAAAACTCTCCAGGGTTAGAGAGAGATGCCATCTGGCTGTTGAGATTTGGCTTTCTGAATTATGGCCTCTGATGCTTTCTTGGATAACCAGTGATCCTATTTGGTGCATAGCTCAGTACTCCCAGGATGCTGCCTGTCGAAGGCTGCAAGAGCAGTCTGGGTTTGATGATGTATCTTTTCTGGGCAAATCTGTCCTTCCAAGACCAAGTTGTTTAAAGAAGAAAAATAGGTTAAAGAACCATACATTTCAGAGCTGATTGGCTGGGGACTTCTAGTCTAACCCCCTTGATTGACAGATTAGGAGCCCAAGGCCCAGAGAGGGTAAATCACTTGCCCAAGGCTCCATGGTCAGAGTTGGGCCCAGCTCCCGTTTGCCTGCCTTTGGACCATAATCTAGCACTCAGCCTTGTCAGCAGCCCACCCCCTAGTCAGTGAAATGCTCCTCAGTGATTTTTGTTTCACTATAGACCAGCACGAGATTTTGATAACAACATCGTGATGTATGGAGTTGGAGTGCAGGTGCTTCTTCAGGCTCAGGAAAGGGTGTGACAGGAAATTGGGAAGCTCTGGGGCAAAGTTCTGTCTTCACTGTGTGCAAAGCCAGGCAACTCACTTACTTGTATGAACCCTGGTCTCCTTGTATGTAAAATGGAGTTGGTAATACCTGGGCTGCCTCCCTCTCGGATCTGCACGCAGAACTTGTGCATATGCTAGGACAACTCAATAGATTTAGATAAAAGATAATAAAGAGAATAACACCTGTTGCATAGTTTTGACATGTCAGGCAATGTTGATGCACTTCAGGTACATTTGCACATTCAATCCCGAAACCATTCCATTGGTAAGTTTTGCAAATTTGGAAATTGGACTTTAAAAAACTGAGATTGTTCAGGTACAGAAGGTGAGTGCTGGGACTCATTCAGCGGCTGCCCCGAGCCGGTCCTCTGAACCACCATACTAGAGTGACCTATCTCAAGCTTTCAGTGGTCCACAAAACCAGCAACTCCTCCCTGCCACCCACGTGCACTGTTCTGAACATTGCTGGAAGACATCTTTGTACGGCTGGTACTGATCCAGACAAGCCATCCCATGATGGGTGTTAACACCACATTCTGCTCACAGTGCCTCTTCTGCTCCAGAACCAGGAGTGTAGGTGACTTGCTTGGGAAATGATGAATGCTGAAACCAACTCCAAACAATTCATGTCCCCCTCCCCCACCTCTGGAGTGGATGCTCATCACCTTAGTAAAATGATCAATCTCTCTCACGAACAGCCAGAGACATACTTGGGAAGGAGAGGCCAAGGCTTGAGTGTTCTCTCTTCTCCCAGAACAGTGGGACACATATATGGGGTCAGTTCTCAGACAAAGGGGGCATATCTATAGCTCTACCTGTATCTATCTACAGTGGGGCCTTGACTTACGAGTTTAATTCGTTCCGTGACGGATTTCGTAACTCAAATTATTCGTATGTCAAATCAAAAAGTGAACGAGTGAGACATGTGATGCTGGGCTGATGTTGTGGCGTTCACTGTGACATTCGCTGGGCCAACTAGCGGTGGGGTATTTGAAGCTGGCTCGTAACCCGAATTTTAGCTCGCAACTCAAAGCAAAATATCTGCTGAGAGACGGCTCATATCTTGAAAAACTCGTTAGTCGGGACACTCGTAAGTCAAGGCCCCACTGTATCTATCTATCTATCTATCTATCTATCTATCTATCTATCTAATCTATCATTATCTATCTACCTGCCTATCATCTATCTGCCATCTATCTACCTACCTAACTTGTTCTAAGAGCCTCTGAATTGGACTCTTAAGGGGCTCATTTCAAATGTTTTGATTTCCAGTTGTTCCCCCTGATCCATGGACTCCAGCGGTCGCCAACTGGTGGTCCATGGACCGCTGGTGGTCCGTGAGATCTCAAAGGTTGGTGACCGCTGGAGGCAGTAAAAGGCATCAAGGAGACTTTGCAGTTCATGTCTTAGTGAGGTGGGAGGGGGAGAGGAGAGGATTCACAATTGGCTGCTGCTAGTGCAGCTGTGAGTTCAGCCATAGTGAGGGACAGGCATCTCCCCCAGGAGAGGTACCTGCTTCTGATGCTCTCCCCCTTTGCACGTATCTTCGAATGTCAGGAGAAAGTGTGCAAAGAAAATGGAGTTCTTTGGACAAATATGCCCAAACTTTAAGTTCGTTTTAATAAACATTCAAACACATGTGAGAGAGAAAAAATAAAGTATTTGTGTATATATACATGTATACATGTGCATATATGTGTCCATATATGTACCAGGCATATATGGTCTTGTTATATCTCTATTTGTTTAAAATATTTAATAATATGAACTTATATTATTTTATAATTACAAAAATAATACATACTTAGAAAATATACAACCATAATTAAATAAAATGATCTCTTCACCTCAAAGTACTCACTGTAAAGATTTTAAGATATGCTTCTGTCTCTCTTGTTAAGCATGCACATGATTTTAAAAGCCAAATGGTCATGCAAGACTCAGCATAAAGAGCAGCATATCCCTCCTCCAGGCCTGTCATCAAGTCCCGTTTCCCGGAGGAAAGTGCTTTAGTTGTTTTACCTGTCACTGTTGGTACGTATTTATGACCATATTTATAAATGATACCTTATATGCTATTTTTTATTTTTCAAATGTAAACATTACCTATTGACTTCCTACTAACATAAAGATTTGAGTATCTTACAGACCCTCTGCCCTTTCATACACACACACACACACACACACACACACACACATTTCCTCTCCTACCAGTACCTTTTATTATAAATCAAAACTTATATATAAGAGTAAAATTCTGATTTCATTTCCAAAGTCCATGTGGAGAGTCTGGCCACACCACCGAGCAATTTGCAGGCGCCAAACCAAAGGATGATGGGAGGATCTGGGAGTCTAACTGAATCTATTAAGAACATTTTTTACTTATTTTTCTAGTGGCAAGCCTCATCCTTTCTTTTCTTAGTTCTTCTGAAGAAATTTACTTACTTCTGAGAAACTCTACGGAGGAACATGGGGTGGATCTGGAGTCACTAAACTGATGGAGCTACATTTAAGGCACCCCTCAGACACAGTCACATGTACTCCACAGAGAAAGCTCAGAATTTTCTGGAGAGCCCCTACCCACTGTAATTATTTCAAATAACCTAATCGCCTAGGATATAAAACTAAATTATTACGTGGAGTAACTTAGCAGGGCTGGTCCAGTTTTACCTCCTGCCTGGCGGCCAGCTATCAATTTACTCCCCAAAATGTGCTAACAAGGTTCACTGTTGCTAGGTTCTCTGTAATACTTTTTCCTCTTTTTCTTCCCCTCTCTTACAGATTCTACGTTTGCCTTTACTCTTCGACACAGTGTGTCTCCTGCACGTAAAGAGTACCATATAACTAGATGTCTCTGTGCTTAGATGACACTTCTCTTGCATCCCCTCCATGGGCATTTGCTACTCTGAGTTCTCAGCTGATTTCTCCATGCTCTCAACATTTTCCAAAATTTGCTGGTGTCTCTTCTCCACTGTTGTCTTCTCCATTTCTCTTTTCTCCCTGTGAGTTTATTCCTTTACTGTGTTTTTAGCTTGATTTGGGGGGAGGTACAGAAAGAAATGCAAGTGTTCATTGGTTATGTTTTAGCAGCTATCCTGTGTATTTTTTAAAAAGTAAATATCAGCTGTAGTTCCTGCTGAAATTAAGAATCCTGTGAAGATAAAGCTCATCAAAACCACAACCTGTGAATTTACTAACTGCTTTTCTTCAAGTGAATTTTAGCTGATTTCACTGCCTCAGAGTTGGAGTCACACAGTTACTAGAGTCACAAGTCACACAGTGTTGACGATGAGTGCTGTAAGACTCTTCACTGGTTCACGCAAACAACAAAATTACTACAGAAGGTGAAAGTGATTCTGAGCAGGGACTGTCTTAATAGACTGAGAACATAATCGTTGTTTCACACTAGAATTAGTTGGCTGGGGAGCTTTTGAAAAACTCCCCATACTTGATCAATAACATCAACACCTCTAGGGGTGGAATCTAGGAGTCAATATTAAAACAGAACAAAGCAAAACAAAAAATCCTGTATTCCAATAAACAGGTAGGTTCAGTTGCATCTGGTCTATCTGAACAGTGGGTTGTGGCTCACAAGGTATGATTTTAGGCATCAGTTCTCAAGTTTTAGCTAACACAATAATGGCTTAGAGAGTTCTGTCTCTTTGAGATTTGGATTTAGTAACTGTGGGACTGGGCCTAGCAGTATAACACGCTCCCCAGGGAATTCTGATGAAGGTGGTTCACAGGGTCTTCTATAGGAAACCCCTGATTTAGGATTTTCAGAAAGACCATCTGTGTCTCTTCAAATACCAGTTTATCTTGATATTCAGAATCCTGGAATTACACAATTAGACATTTATCCCAAGAATTTGCTCTGGGTGAATATAAATTTGTCCAGGAGTAGTTTCTTACTCTGTTCCTACTCATCCATCATGCCTAAAGGGAAGCTTGGTCCCTGTGATTAGGTTATACAGCCTCCTCTTTGCTCTTTTCTAGATTTTTCCTAGAGGAGAAGCATTTTTACTTTTGACTCTCCGAGCACCGTGAACTTCTTAAGTGCAGGGTTATATGTTACTCAATCTTATAAGTCAGCACCCAGCATGTTACCTGGCACATCATAGGAGCTTAGTACGTATTTATTTTGTATCTGTCACACTGTTTAGTAAGAAGAACATGGATTTATCAGCTCCTTCCTGGATGGAGGATGTGCTAAAAGGAAACTCAGAGAGGAAAGGGCAGTGCTGTGTGTCTTGAAGAGGGAGGCAGGAGAGGCCGCTCAAAGGACACAGAAAGGGAGGATGGAGAGGATGAGGTCACCTTGTCTACTTTCTGAATTTGCCTCCAATCTGATCGTGTAAGACAGTGAGGGTTGTCTTACTCTGAGGAAAGGGAAAAGCATGCTGGCAGCCAGCTGAAGTATAGTTAGTCTCAGCTCAAAACTGACTGTCTCCCAGTAACTCACCTGAATCGCCTCCAGGTGATATCTCCCTGCGATACTACAGCCCACTGCCCACTGTCAGGAGGGAAGGCAAGGCATCATTATCTCCATCGCACAGACAAAGGCAGCTGATGCCCGTGGGACTGAGATCACCCACCTGGCTTGGTGTGTGATGGTGGTTATGAGAGTCTGGACCCCATGGCTCCTTCTCCCTGAGCAGTCTTTTGTTAAGAACATCTTGTTTTGCCCTAACTGGTATGGCTCAGTGGATAGAGCGTCAGCCTGCAGACTCAAGGGTCCCAGGTTCGATTCCCGTCAAGGGCATGTACCTTGGTTTCAGGCATATACCCAGTAGGGGTGTGCAGGAGGCAGCTGATGAATGTTTCTAACTCTCTATCCCTCTCCCTTCCTCTCTGTAAAAAATCAATAAAATATATATTTTTTTAAAATAAAAAAAGAATATCTTGTTTCTTCTGCATTTCCAGCAAATTTTGACTAATCATGACATTTTACATAAGCTTTAAAAATTATATATTTATTAATTTCAGAATGGAAGGGAGAGGGAGGGAGAGAGAGATAGAAACACCAATGATGAGAAAGAATCATTGATTGGCTGCCTCCTGCACACCCTACTGGGGATCGAACCTGTAACCCGGGTATGTGCCCTGACTGGGAATTGAACCAGGACCTGCTGGTTCATAGGTCAATGCTCAACCACTGAGCCACACTAGTCAGGCTTATATAAACTTCTAAGCAATCAGCCATGAGGGTAGACTTTACTTCATGTAAATCTAATCCATTTTAGCTTATCTTTTTCTTAGTTCTTTACCTCCGAGAAGTCCTTTCCAAGGAACAGGAGCTTGGGGCAGTGCAAGGGAGCAATGCATTTGAAGATTAAAGTTAACACCATTTTGTCTCCACACATCTTTACATGTGAGTTACTAGATAATAGTGATGTTCTTTCAACTTCTTTTTGATTAATGCCTACATCCTCAGTGACAGGGACATCATAGGCACTCAAATAATATTTAGTGAATCAATATATTTTAATATATCAGATATGTTCTGGAAAGGTGCATAAATCAAATTTTATAAGTGAAATACTATTTAATAAAGAATCCATATTACAATTTCAGCCTTGTTTTCTTTTCTTCTCTGATTTCTTATTGTGGCGGAGAAAGTTTGTGATTTCCAAATGTTCCCTATGTGCCCCTGTACTTCTCAGCTTTCCTTGCTCTAATGTAAGACCATACGGGTATTTCTATCCAGTGGGATAAGAGCACAAGTGATGGGTGTCACTTCTTCTCTGAGACAATTATAAGGTGTGAATTCTTTTTTTAATTTAAATTTTTTTTCAATTATAGTTGACATACACTATTAAATTAGTTTTGGGTGTACAACATAGCGATTAGACATTTATATAACTTCCAAAGTGATCACTCTGATCAGTCTAGTGCCCATCTGACACCACACATAGCTATTATAACATTATTGACTGTATTCTTAATGCTGTACTTGACATCCTGTGACTGTTTGAAAACTGGCAAAGGTGTGAATTCTTCATGTTTGCTCTCCTGGTCTGGTGGGGGAGGGGGCAGCAGCAGAGAAGACTCTGAGGTGGCAGAGTGTCCAATGGAGACAGCGTGGTGCCCTGAGTCACTGCTGGAGCAGAAATAACGAGAACTGCCTCATTTGCCTCAAACAGGGACACGAATGAGGAATAAATAATTGTTTTGTTAACCATAGAGATTTCAGGATTTAGTCATCATTATAGTAAAGCTTAGTTTATCCTGACAACAATACTCCCCTTGGTTAGTTTCTCTTTATGAACATGTCTGATGGAGAATGTGACTAACACCTGTGTTTCTTAAACTTGAGAATGTCCAGAACCCTTCTCAAAGAATAAAAAGACTCTTAGACCATTTTATTTAATAATTGTTTTAGGTAAGTATATACATGAAATTGAGGAAAAATTCTGTTCACTTATAGCTTTTATGTAACTCCAACACCAAAATAAAATAAAATAAAATAAAATAAAATAAAATAAAATAAGATAAAATAAAATAAAATAAAATCACATAGAAAGGCTAAGTACAATTTGTGATTGATAATATGTTGTCAAAATAAAATTGTGTGCACTATGTTTAGTAGTTGAAAAATACAGTATCAAGTTCAGTACTACATTTTATTTGTTACTCTATTTTGATTTTAGCAATTTTTAATGCAGAGAAAGCCTGGTTGCATAAGAAAAAAAAAGAATGCTGTAGAAAATTACTTGAAAAACTTGAGGCTAGTTCAGGATAATTGGACCTTTCTCCTAGCCCAAACTCTGCATGAAACAATACTCAAATGCCCATTTTAATGAGTTATCTCCTACTCACTCTATTAATTGTCTTATTCATTGAAGGAAAGGGTTAGTGCTGCATTATTAGTTAAATCTGCTTTAAGTGGACATCTAATCCAATTATTGCTTGAATTAGGACACGAAGTATTTGTTATGCATTTGTTACCATGTTTATTGCTAATCAGCATTTCTAAGTGGTTCCGGGGAAGTCAGTCTCCACCCAGTGAAACTGCTTGTAGTGGGTTTGTCCCGAGTGCCAGAGCTAGGTTCTTCTGAGTTGGCACACCCTGCAATCTACCATCTTCTTAGTCAAAGAGAAAATGTTTCCAAAATTCTCATGGATGATTATTTTGGACCCTTGAGAATATGTCTAGAGAACCAATAGTTTACAGACTTCTAGTTGGTACAATAGAAGAGTTTGGGCTTTCAGAATCAGACAAACCTGGATTCTAATCTTGAGTTAATCATATGACCTTGGGCAAATTACTTATCCTGCTTGAGTCCCTGTTTATTTGTTGTAATGTGAACATAATAACGCTTGCTATACAATATTGTGATGATTAAATGAGATATACATGTTCGGCACATGGCATATGGTGTCATCCAATGAATGGAAGCTATAATTGCTACTCCCCTCGTTAATTAGTTTGCTTAATTTTCTCCTGAGTATATGGGTCAATCTGCTCTCCTTCATTTTGTTTTCACACTCTAACATCCTAAAGTGTTTCTGAGGCTTGGAGGGAAAAAATATATCCATCTGCAGATTATTAACCTTAAAAATGATCTCCTGGCCAGCTGCTTTAGTTTTGGCAGACTGGTTGAACTGGAAATTACATGGAATTATAAAACTGAAAAATATAGACAGCCTATTTAGAAAAATGAATTAGTTAACATTTAAAGGTATTATTTAGAAAATGTTTTAGGTATCTAGTTTCTTCTTATTGAAGTACAGAAATGTGTATACTACATATTTTTTACTTTCTATTTTTCAGGGGCGTTTAGCTATCGCTGTGGTAATCTACCTGACATTTCCCTGTTTTGTCTTGTCCTAGGGAGTGCTGGAGTGCTAAAGAATAGTCTGGCTTATAAACTTGAACTTTGAATTCTTTGTGGGTCTTATCCTTCACCAGTGCCACAGTGCTATTTCATGGGAGTTGTCACTTACAGTTTTTAACATACCTGAGTCTGGAAATGGGAGAAAGAAAGGAAGAAATCATGTGATCATTTCCTATTCTAGACTCCCAGAAAGATCATACTGTTTAAGGGTAACCACCCCACTTAAGAGTATCAGTTTATTACCTGAATTTCTTCATTTTAATTCAGTGAAGTTTGATTAGTCGAACAAATAGAGATTCCTGAGAGCTAACCAGTTCTATTTTCTAAAAAATGCCTCAACTTTTGAAAATGTTGGAATCTAAAAAAACATCCACGCCTCACTGTGAGTTAATTCTTCTAGATTCCTTTCCTCTAAACACTAAGCTTGGCTCCCTTGTCTCTGAAGAACTTATTGTTTTGATTGATGGGAAGGCAGCAATAGAACTTGGATTGGGGAGTACTGTGAGAGTTGAACAGACCTGGGCAGATTCCTGCATGGGAAGCTGAGGGTGACTTAAGGCCAGAGACCCCAGAGGAGAGAGACACTAATAAGGATATAAAGGCAAGAGAAGTGGAAGATGTCTGGATACAAACAAACTCTTTTTACATTTGCCTGAAGTTGTCCCTAATCCCTAATGCCACGAAAGGGGGAATGAGAAAAGTTGAGGAGACAATTCTTTTTGCTTATCATATTCTGAGACTTCTTACATCCAGTCATAATCCTCTGTGAGAAGTGACCTTGAGCAAATCAACATCCGACTTGGCATTCTCTCATCTGTAAAATGGGTTGAAAATTCCTGCTATTTTGCAGGGAGGCTATAGAGATGAAATGGGCAACTGTTTTGAAAAGATAAGATGCTCTACAAATGCGAGAGTGAGTAATCACCACTAACTAGTGGTGGACGGGAGGGTCCATAGAAACCTAGCTCTTTCTTGCTGGCCTCTTGCAAGGAATTCCAGGAAGCGCACATTTAATTGGCATGACTGGAGAAACTGCGTCCTTCCCGTGCAATCCAGGCTTCACCTGAGAAAAACATTTTATGACAGCCAGTTTTATGGTTTCCCTTCAAGGAGCGAAGAAATAGAGCCCTCTGCTACCATTTTTCCCTTTGATTTTTCTTTCTTTGAAAAAGAAGTAAATTCTGAGTCCTTTTCAAGTTTCTCCTAGCTTCTGCTGAGCACCTGGGTGTAGTTCCTGAGCAAATCAACACTGATATGTTAAGACTTGAAAGCCTCCTTAGTCCGGCTGATGATTACCTGGGGCACCTGCAGGTGTTGATGGATATAAGATTGTGCATGGCTTTAGACTAGAGTTCAGGCCTTGAGGGGGTCTGAGTTCTATTCCTGCCTCTATTATAGTTTTAGTGTGATCTTAGGCAGGCATCTTGTCCCTTACTTGCCTCAATTTTTTCATCAGCAAAGTGAGAATAATATTTGTCATCAGACAGTTGTGGGGATTAAATGAGATGACTGATGTAAAGGATGTAACCCCGTGACTCAGACACAGGAAGCACTCAATGATGTTAGCTGTTATGAGTGTCTAAGGATCCTTATCTTCTTGGTTGGGAGAAGCTGTGGCTGAGAAACCTGAAGCTAAAGATTTAGGACTTTAGGCAAAACAAAAATCAACCTGAAGCTAACATAAAGAATTATTGATATTAAATGCTGTAAGGTAATAGGGAAAACAGGGTTTGATAACAAAGCTGATTTTGATGCTAACTTCGGAAACTTGCTCACCACAAAAATAGTGACAGACCTACATTACGATGCCAAGCCCTTGTGTTGGCAGCTGCGTACCTGCTTGGCTTCCTGGGAGAATTTGGGATGGATTTTCTGCCATTGTGTTGAAATATGAGGGAGAAAGCAAAATCCTATTAAATTCAGATATTCCTCACTTTATGCATTAAGACAAAAGAATGGATGGAATGTCAACATCAGAGGATACCAAGGAGTAGACTGAAACTGTGGAGGATTTAGGACTTTCAATGAACCGTTATGCCCAGCGGTACTTAAAGAGTTTTTAACACAGTCCCATGCTATCTCTGCAGAAAGATTCCACTTTTAAATGATGACTCTTAAAGTTATTTATCAAAATTCAAGGAACTAAAGCCAATGACCTTCTTACTTGGCATTCATTTGGCTAGTTTTCGTGAATCTGTGTAGTATAATAAAGTCAATTATAATCTAATGCACTACATGAACTCAGAAGAACACATTTTACCACTTATCCCAGAGCCTATTATTTGATTTTCATGCGAAAGGAAGTTTATTCATTTTCTGGGATGTGGCTGGATTTAGGTTTTCAATGACCTCACAAGTGCAGTCATCACTCTGTTATTGAAGAGAACGGATTCCAGCCATCTTGTCTTTGCCAGATGCTTCCTTGCTGTGGTGGACTGGCAGGAGGAAGGAAGCATAGGGATCCACACTAGGGTGTGGCTTCTCCCAGGGTCCCCCTTCCTCTTTCCTGTCCAGAGGTGAATTATTATGGCTCCAGAATGTTCTTAGATTGTAAAGAGATTAGTTCCTTCTGACTTGGTATTATTCCAGAACCTGGTGTCATACCAAGACTGGGATAGCCTTTCTCTTTCTAACCAAACCTTATACAACCTTAGGAATTCTGGTGCCTGGCTTTCCTTGAATCATATTAGAGTAGAGCTCTTCTTTCCCTCCTCACACTTACCAAAAAGAGACTTCTCTATTTCATATAAGCAGGGAATATGGGATTTTTACTATTCCACTCACTCCATTCCATGATTGGGGTAGTTAATTGGGTTGCTGAAAGGGCTGACACCATGAGGCTATTAAAGGTCATTGCTCAGTGTGGCATGGTGGGCACATGTACTTCCTGTCTCCATGTAGTCATCAGACTCCAGTCTCTCCCTGCCCTGGCATCTCTGCCTGTTATTGAGCTATGTGTTAGGATGGGTTCTCTAGACTCCAATCTCCTTACACACATTTCTCAAGGACAAGATTTTCAGATGGGGAAGGAAACCTCTACCTTGTACCCCAAGCCCAAGCTGTGTCTCTCCATCCAGCTTTATCAGAGAGCTCATTCTTTGGGGATGATTGAGTATTTGGATAGTAGTAATAAATAATAAAATAATAATAAATAATAAAACTGATGCCTTGATACCCCTTTTACTCATGATCCTTGGGCGAATTGGCTCAATTGGTCAGAATCTAGGAGGAAAAAAGAATGAGACTTAGGCCCCACCCCAATTCCTCCAATGTGATCTGAACCTGAGGTAGCATCATTTTCATCTTCTCAGTGGCACCAGTCTCTAATCAGTTATGTACCTTGCCCCTCCTCTCTACCCAAACTTTGTGTAAAGGAAGCTTTGGTTTTATTCCAAGAGGATGGACTTGCCAGTTCCTATCCCACCTTCTTAACCTTGAATTAAATCTATAGCTTAGATTCTGGGAGACAGTTGACTATAAAGGACGGGGAGGGGAACTGGTTTCTGGAGAAATAATTTTCACTGAGGCCTGTTGGAGGAAAGGAAAGATACTTGCACTCACTCTGGGGTTGCTATGGGGTAGCATAGGGCGGACCCTCTGGTTGCCCAGTAACATAAATTGCAGGTAAGAAAGAAGGAAGGAAAAGGTGACAGCACTGTTGAAGGAGAGGGGCATAGGCCTTCCCAATGGATTTTTCTTAGGGCCCCCACTTGAGATACTCTAGGTACTCAAAGGAAATGACAATGGCGAGTCCCAAGAACAGCAAAGTCACATTAGTGACAGGTGCCCAGGTACACTGGGACCATTTCAGGGCCACCTCCCATTGGCCCGATATTATAGAAAACGGTAGCTTGAGAGACACCCCCAGTGAACCCAGCATTTTCTGGAGGAAGACAGTTGGACCACAGGGACAAGGAGCAGCTGGTGGGGCTGAACTCTGGGATACAGAGCTTACTGTCCCCTCACACGAGCCTCTCTATTTAGATGAATAGAGATCCATCCTGTGACCGCTGCCTTCATTGAGCAGAAACTGGTGGGAAATGCAGTAGGACCGGACATCGTGTGGTCCAGTAAGAGTAAAGGCAAAGCTCCTTCTGAGCTCGCCTCTGAATACTAAGGAGGAGGGTGGCTCCGGGGAGAGACATGTGTATTTAAATTCTATAAGGTTATAAGATCTGAAGTAAATGTCCTGGGAGAACCGTGTGAAATGGCTCTTGAGTCCAAACCAGGGCTATTTTTTATTAAATATTAATGCCACACGTTTCTGCAGGGTTCATAGAACAGATGTTAGGCCTGACATTGTGGCAATTTAATTGACTAAGATTATTTCCTGTCATTTTTATCAATGTCTGGCTTTCCAATGTCTGTAAAATCTGAAAATATAAAACACAGGAAGGGATAATTAATACTCAGTTTCCATCCGTGGTTACCTGCTGATATTGCCCCCTGGAGAAGTTGTAGCTTTCTCCTGAGTATTTTTCTTGGAGGCAGAGGCAGGCTGAGCTGACCTAGTCTCCCTGCAAATTATTCCACTGGGCCTCTCGTTGGAGAACAGCCCACTGCGTGAGCGCAATTTTTTCTTTCCTGTTGGTTTTAAGAAAATAAGCAAGTTCTAAATAAGCTTTGCTTTAGTGGCAAAAACTCTTTGGGATTCTGACTTTTTCCTTTCTTGCTAAATCCCACCCTACCTCCCCAAGCCATTTCCTCCACATCCCAGTAGATTTACAACAACAGCAACAACAACAAAAAGCTCTTCAATAGCCAAATCTTTGCTGAGGGGCCTTTCCAAGCAGAGTCCAAGGAAGTGGATAGAACTTACTTTGAGCAAATTCACAGTGACACAAAATGTGGCTTATGGTGATTGAGCATCAGGAAATATTTGCCAAGTCGAAAGCTCAGGAAAGAACAATTCTAAAGTGATCCTTGGTCAGGTGCAGCTCATAATAGGCCTATTCATAGAAAATACAAAGCCCCACATCCCTTCCTCACAAAATTACATTATTTACGTGGAAAAAATGTCGTCACACATTTGCCCTGCAAGACCATGTTGCTTTACGTTTATTAAATGATTCTGGCCCGCCATGCTGAAGTCTCTGTTACAGCCCCAGGGAGGCAGGTCGTGGTAAGAGAGGCAGAAAGGAGAAGATGTGTTGTTCTCAGCCCTGAACATTAAATCATTGCAGTAATGATTTTAGAGGAAATGAGGGAAAATTGGGCTAAATGAAAACCTGCTGGTGTGGCTTGGGAATTACCTCTACCGGCCTGGGAAAACACTACACACTGCACCAACTGTGCCCTGGGGGTTGAGTTTTTGCCCTCTGCCTAGCAGATTTGCTCTGTAGCAAAGGGGCTGGTAGGGCCCACCTGTCTGCTTTCAAAACTCCCTTGTCCTGTCGTCATCCAAACAAGTTTGCACAGTCTCGAGCTGTAGAAGTGAGGGGCACTTTTTGAAGGTGATTTTTAGGGTGCAGAAAGACATGGTGACACTGGTGAGGCAGAGCAGCTAGTGTGACATGAGAAGAGAGGGCGTAGGGGTCCTCGGTGGAGACTCATTGCAGCATATGTTTTAAAGAAACAGGGTCAGACCCCTGGACATGGTAGAACTTAAGGGGCATAAAAGCCTTGACCGCTACTTCTGCTAATGTGCCACTGTGCCTGAAGTCCCACCTGTAGAACCAGTCTTTGAAGGCAAGGTCTGGTCTCTGAAGGGCTCTTGGTAAAAAAAAACAAAGGTGCTTTCTTGGATGTGGCACCCATGAGTTGATGAATAGGCAGAGTAGATTAGTTGGCAACCGTCACTGTGGGATGCCAAGAGTGGGCTCCTGCACTGACAGGATGTCAAATTGGTACGTTTTGATGGGTGTGGAGAAGATGGGAAAGGCCTAGGCATAGATCTTCTTTCTCTGGGGTGTCACAGAATCAAGTCCAGGTGGGAAGTGCAGTAGGAGGGGTTGGCCACCGAGGATCCCCGGGGAGAAAGCTACCAAAAGGAGAATGAGAATGCTATGGCACACACCTTGCTCTTTCCCAGGGCCTGCCTTGGATGGGGGTATATTGTTTCCCACCCAGATCAGTCCCATCACACGAGATCCTTTCTTAAGGGATCCAACCATCCAGTTTTCCTACACCTGTTCTGTAGTTAATAGAAATGGGAACCCTAAACCCAGACCCCAAAGCTGTTCTAAGAGATGTTTATGACACAGAAAGACTCATCCCCTTCCCAAATTCCCACCCAACACTCTGAGCATCAGGCCCTGCCTTCACTGGTGAATTTCCAGCACCAGATGGAGGAGGCAGAGGCACAAGGCCTGAGTGGGAAGCTGAGGGATGTTTATAGTCCTGGAACTAAACTGCAGGAGGAGGCAGGTGGGTGAAATTGGCCTAGGTTGCCTCCATGTACATAAATCACAACTTTCAGATCGTTTAGAGGGAAAACTGGGCATTCCTGAAACAGAACCATTTCCCACCCAGCTTTTTTAATGTGCCTTTTCATGGATTTTGCTTTCAAATCTGCATGAATTAGTTTTCTTCTATTAAATATTAATGTGCCTTTCTAAGTAGAAAAAGGGGACAAATTAGGTCTGGTACACATCTTCCTTGCTACTATTTACTACTGCTGAGGGATTGCAGCAAATGCCAGCTCCCAACACATTATTAAATCAGGCCTGCACCGGGCCCAGATGTTACACTGGGGATGACGCAGTGGATATAGGTTAAAAGCAAATAGCAGTGGGCTCAGGTTCTCTCCAGTGGGGGCTCCCCTTCCCACATCCCCACCCCTCCTTCTCTGTCCTGCATGTCCGCCATGCCCTTTGGGCAAATTCTCCATCAGCTGGGCATAGCTCACTCTTCCTAGGGCAGTAAGGCGTGAGGGGGCTTTATTTTTTTAATCCCGTTATTTTTTCCCCAATGACTCTTTCTACTTGATTAGTTCAGGATCAATATGTCTTGTAGGCAGAATGTAATGGGGAGAGTGATTTATCAGTGTCAAGAGTAGCTCTGGGCTTTGTTCATGTGGCTTTCCTCTTCATGACAGCTTCTCCCTCCTCATGCCAGTACACACACACACACACACACACACACACACACACACACATTCCTCTCTGCTCTTTTCCTTGTCTAAATTCTACTCTAAGATCAAGATGAATTCAGTCTTTTCACTGACACCTATCCCATTATCCTTAAATTGTGACCTGCAATGAAACTATGATTCTTCAGACAACAATTGTTACATGGTGTGGGCTCTGGTTCCCTGATAGGCTGTAAGCCCCCTGAGGGAAGGGATTATATCTCCAAAACATGAACTGGTGGCAAGAGCACAGGGTTTGCCACCAGAAAGCCAGAATCCTGACTGTGTGGCTTTAGAACATCATTAAAACTGTAGGAGGTGGTTTCATCATCATCATCATCATCACCACCACCACCACCTTGATCATTATCATCATCATTTCTGCCACTCAGACCAGTGCTTCCCAAACCTGAACATACATATGGAGTATCTGGGGTCAGGAGTGGGCCTGAGAGTGTATTTCCAGCAGACTCTGGTCTGTGGGATTCTCATAGAGTAAAAACGTTGTATAAATAAGTGCACACAGGAGAGGCCTTCTCAAGTTGGATAATGGAATCTCTTTTTACTTGAGCTCTTCTAAAATAGCACATTAATAATGTTGATGATTCTTGTCTAGTCATCAGACTTTGAGAAGCAAGGTCTCTGTGAATCTTAAATGAGATAAAATATATAAAAGTGTCTCATAAACTAAAATACCCTATATTATTGCTAAACCTTGAGTCATCCTTATCTCTTATTTTTAATTCTTATTTCAAATCCGTCAGCAAATCCCAGTGGTGCTACTACCATGGGAGGTTTCCTGGATTCAGCCAGTTATGACCCTCTATCACTTCCAACCTCGGCAGAGCCAACATCAGGTCTCTTGCCTAGAGGTGATTGCAGCAGCTTCCCAATTGGTCTTACTCTCTATTCCTGTCCCCTCCCCTGAATCTCTGTGGTCCTTTCTCCACCCAGAAGTCAGGTGATCCTTTTACAATATAAGTCAGATTATAAAACTCTGCTCTCTCAAACTCTTCAGCAGCCTGCAAGGGACTAATCCAGCCGTGGGCAAGCTACGGCCCGCGGGCTGGATCCGGCCCGTTTGAAATGAATAAAACTAAAAAAAAAAAAAAAAAAGACCGTACCCTTTTATGTAATGATGTTTACTTTGAATTTATATTAGTTCACACAAACACGCCATCCATGCTTTTGTTCCGGCCCTCCGGTCCAGTTTAAGAACCCATTGTGGCCCTCGAGTCAAAAAGTTTGCCCACCCCTGGTCACTAATCCATATGGTCCTACTGTCATTTGCTAACAACCTTCCCTGCCTCCTTGCCTCTTGCACATTTTTCCTTCTGTAAGAACATGGCTGATCCTATAATTTTATTCATCTCACTTATCAACTCCCTTGTCTATACTAGCAGTCCCACCACTCTCTCTGTACTTACCTGGCTTTATTATGTGTTTCATGGCACCCACTTCTACCTAATGTTCTATTAAGCACTTATGTGTTTATCTATGTTCTGTCTCACTGACACAAAGTAAGCTCATGGAGGCACAGGGTGGTCTGGCTTGTTCTGCTCTGCATTTCCAGCATCTGGAGCAGTGTTTGGCACACAGAAGGTCTTTAGCTATTTGCAGAATTAAAGAAGAAATGAATGATTCTTACTTACTTGAATTGCCTTCTACCCCATTCCTGACAGTCAGTGCTTCATAAGCCTATGTGTAGGCAACCATTGATTGGGTTTTTAAATGGGCTCTCTCTGGATATCTGTGAATGGGCCAGTTGTTCATTTTTCCTGTGGGTCAAGCACACTTGTGCAGGATCGATCTTCCTGACTGTAAAATGTAAACCTTTGAGCAATAAGTAAAGGCAGCTGCTGTAGTTCTGGGAAGCAATGACTGTGGGAGTTGAGATAAGTTGTAGGTATTTTGGTTCCTTGGGACTGCTCATCTTTACTTAATTGCTTCTTAGCCAAAATGATGCTACATCAAAACCAACCAACCAAGCCAAACAAAAGATAACCACCACCACCACCACCAACAAAAAACTAAGCCCTAAAAGGAAAGGAACAAATGGAGACTCTGGGTTTCTGGTAGAGTAAAATTGTTGTACAAATGGGTGCACACAGGAGAGGCCTTTTCAAGTTGGATAATGGGATCTCTTTTTACTTCAGCTCATCTAAAATAGCACATTAATAAACTGAACCAAATGTGGTGCTACAGCTGGTTTTATTGGTCATTAACATTTACAGAGCCACGTGAAGTCATGTTTTCCAATTTTGAGATGAAAAGATTTAGCTAGTCTAATTATCAGCTGCGGAATGGGGACTGCATCGGAGCGCGGCCAGCAGAACTGCTTCGTCTCTACTTCCTATTGCCTTTGCCTTTATGGTGCAGGTGAAGCGAAAACAAATGCATTTATTGACCCTCAGCTGGATGTGACCCTAATGCAGGGTAGGCTCTGGCAGCTGCCCTAGAGTTCACTTTGTGCTGGTCCTCTCGGTGAATTGTCTACATTTTAAGGCTGTATTTTGGGTTCAGGAGACTGACTTGTACATGCCAGCAAATGGCATCCAACCTTGAAACCTAACTTTCTACTCAGGTTCTGATTGATTTTCTATCCTGTGTTCAGTGAGGTCAAGCCATTAATTGTGTTATTAAATGTGGTTCTCTAGCTGGAACAGGCTTTGGTGAAGACCAAATAACTTATCATAAATAGTGCTTACCAGACCATGTCCTGATTTTCCGTTCAAGAAATATGGCAGGTCTGAGGCAAAGGCAGAGGAAGGAAGTGAGAGAGGAGGTGAGGAGGTCAAGAAAAGAAAACCAACCAGCATTTAATCAAGACCCTCTCGGCTCTGTGTGTGAAACACAGAGATAAGTGTTCTGGAATGGATACAGCAGAAATGTGTATGGGACCAGCCCTGGGCTTGGTTCTTGGTGCAGTGTGTGCGCCATTTGGCCCCATCCTGAGTGTAGTGACTCTTGGTGAAGATTTGCACTTAGGACCCAATAAGGCCTACTGTTGATGTGGCACATGGATTGTGGGGCTGTAGCTAACTCCATCACGTCATTCCTCCTTCCTGCCACCCTGCACCACCACATTGTGCAGCCTGGGGAGTCCCCATGGAGGGAGGCAGTTGGCCCAGAGGAAAATGTAACTAATAAGGGATAATTTCTTCCTGAGGCCAGCAAGATAGCTTCTGGCTGCTGCAGCTCTATATGCTCTGTGCTGCCTAGGTTTGTCCTAAGGAATACTTTTGCACTAAAGGGGGAGACTTTGGTCTGCCCTGTGATTTTAAATTTTGCTGAATGAGTCTGACCAGTATGGGTTAAAGTTTTCTTTTAATTAGGACTCATGGAGCAGAGCCGACTAGGGGAAGGATTTGAGACTTAAGTGATACTTGGGCTGGGAAATGAGAGATTGGCCAAGTCTTTTGTTCTCTCTGGGCCTGCACTCTCTAATATGCAAAATGAGGACCATTGGCCCATCAAATAGCCTTACATTCTATACTTTAACAGGGACAGCAGGTTAGCAGGGTGTTCTGAGTGTAGGAATGGTCATGATCCAATATCAGTAGAAACCTGGCAGCATTGCTGAAGGTACATGGAAGCAGGGAGAGACTGAAGACAGGGAGAACAATTAAGGAACTATTGCATAGTTCCAGACCATGGTTTCAATTGCTATTGCTTCTGATTTTTCTACCAGAGTCCCTGGACTCTCCAGACCAATGCCTTTCTGACCACTGATCCTTACTTTATAATTCTTGTTGGTTATGTGTTGAATTTGCTCCCCCCCACCACCACCAAAAAAGAGAGATATATTGTAGGTAGGTATTTTTTAAAAAACTATAGTTTATTGGTTTTTAGAGAGAGAGTTAAGAAGAAGACAGAAACATTGATGTGAGAGCATAACATTGACAGGCTGCCTCCTGCATGCCCCCTACTGGGGATCGAGCCTGAAACCCGGGCATGTGATCCAAATCAAACCAGCAAACTTTCGGTGCACGGGACAATGCCCAACCAACTGAGCACTGAGCTACACTGGCCAGGGGAAAGTTGTAGTTTTAAACCCAGTACCTCACAATGAGACCTTGTATATATTGGGTCTTTATTGACATAATCAAACTAAAATAAGTTCAGTAAGGTGAACCCTAATCTAATATTATTCACACCCTTATAAACGGGGGAATTTTGGACACAGAGGCAGACACATATATAGGAAGAACACCATGTGAAGATGAAGTCTGAGATCAGGATGATGCTTGTACAAGTCAAGGAACACCAGAGCTTTCCAGCACACCACCAGGAGCTAGGAGAAAGGCCTGGAATAGATTCTCTCAATCCTCAAAAGGAACCAACTCTGCTGGTACCTTGGCCTTAGACCAGTGGTTCTCAACCTTCCTAATGCCGCGACCCTTTAATACAGTTCCTCATGTTGTGGTGACCCCCAACCATAAAATTATTTTCGTTGCTACTTCATAACTGTAATTTTACTACTGTTATGAATCGTAATGTAAATATCTGATATGCAGGATGTATTTACGAAACCCTGTGAAAGGGTTGTTCGACCCCCAAAGGGGTCACGACCCACAGGTTGAGAACCGCTGCCTTAGACTTGACCATGATCGTTGGCCTTCAGAACTATGAGACGATGCATGTCTGTTGTTTAAGCCACTCAGGTTGTGGTGCTTTCTTACAGCAGCCCTAGCAAATGAATGCAGTTTGGCTTGGCTGCTGTAACCATTAGCAATCATTAATTTTCTGATCCCAACCTGATTTCTTTTCAATCTCCCCAAAGATCCTTGTATTATAAAACTTAGACTCTGTTTTCTACCTGGCTCTTTCTAGGGTCTATCCCTATATGTTGCTATGGGATCCACCTAGCTTCTGCTATGTGTGATGCTGGGAGGTAACGATGGCCTACAAGTGGGCAGCTTTACTCTCCTCTGTGACTTCCTTTTATGCCCACTCTTTGCTGCCACCTATGGTCTCTGGGATCTAAAACCCCCACTATGTTTTTAACTTCCCCTAACATTGAAGCTGAATCAGAAGGAAAAGCTAGTACCTTGAAGCTCCTTTAGTTATTTTTGGATTTGTTTGCATATAATTCCAGCACTCTTGGTCCTTTTCCAAAACCATCCCAGATGCATTTTCTCCATGTATGACTCTAAAGTCAGGGATCAAGTTATAATCCAGTGAAACATAATTGAAATAATGTGACAACTCTGAACAATATCGAATTCTCAACTGTCTAAAGTACACACAAAATATAAGAGCCCACAGGGACTATGCAATCTATTTGAAGAGGTAGTTTTCTTATGGCCAAATTCCCTTGTGATATTCCAATATGCACTTTCTCATTAAACTTTTTATTTAATACTAGAGGCCCAGTGCACAAAAATCATGCACTCAGGGTGGGGGCATCCCTCAGCCTGGCCTGTGCCCTCTTACAGTCTGGAAGCCCTTGAGGAATATCCAACTGATGGCTCAGGCCCTCCTTAGCACTGCCATGGAGGCAGGAGAGGATCCTGCCACCGCCACTGTGCTTGCCAGCTGTGAGCCCGGCTTCTGGCTGAGCAGTGCTCCCACTGTAGGAGCGCATTGACCATCAGGGAGCAGCTCCTGCATTGAGCATCTGCCCCCTGGTGGTCAGCGCATGTCATAGCTACTGGCCGTTTTGCTGTTTGGTTGATTTGCATATTAGCCTTTTCTAATATAAGATGGGCACTGGAATTTAATTGTGAGTATTAGCTATATTGCTCTGATCATTTCTGACCAATCTTGTTTTGCGAAGTGAAGTCAAAAGAGGCACACTTTGCCATCAGTCAACAGAAATGCACTGACCCTGTGCTGGGTTCCACAAGCTCTCCACTGGACATGCACACCTGGTCTCCATCCGCAGTGAGCCTTCCATGTAATTGGGAGCAAAGGCATCCAGATGCAAAGCACCTAGAGAACAATTAAATCCTAAATGCATTGAACTGACTTTGGTACAGTGGGAGTCCGACCACAGGGAGTGGTTGGGAAAGCTTTCCTGGATAACATGGTTGGTTAGTTTGTTGCTGGAAAGGTCAAGATCCCCTCTCTTCATCCTCCCTCAAATCTTCCCTTCTATCTGCCTGTATAATTGGTCATTTCATTATAAATCAGACTTCAAACAAGAAACACAAAATGGCCCAGCACAGGAGCTGTGGGAGAAGCTGACACCTTTGATACTGTGATGAAAACCTTATTCATCTGAAAGTTAAATAGACAACACTTAGAAATCATAAAAAGGACAATCTTCTATTAATCCTGGATCTCTCTTCAGATTCCATTTCCTACATTTTACTTACCAGAAGATCCACAATTTCTAAGATATCCATGAAATTTAAATGAGGCCCTGGGAGTTCCTTTTCCATTTTCTGGTGGAGGAGATGGGAGATATGCTCCCAGCTTGGAATTTGCTCAGATGTGTTTCCAAAAAAAGTACAATACGACTTCGTATCTCTATTGTTCCCTTCCCACTAGTCACGAGGCAGTGCAGATGAAGTGTGAGCAAACATGCAGGGTAATAAAGCCATCCTTTGCTTCTCTTCACATGGACAGGACATTCATTTTGTTTTCTTTACAAAAGTGCAGATTTAGTTTGAAGTTTGGCAAATAGAGGAAGAAAAAACCAAAAAAACAACTCTCCAAGACAGAAGACAACAGTTAATAGGAACCACATTTTCTCTCTAAATTATGGTACCTGCAGGTCCCTGTGCAAGGGTGGGGAGGTGGTAGAGGTAGGATTTGGGTGGGTGTGGGGAGCTGTGGTTGATATTTTGATTGGCCCGTCTGGGCTCACGTCTCATGGGTTTCTTGGGATTCATGGAATATATCTGACTACAGTGAAACATGAGAACCCTTTAGAAAAGTGAGCATGGAAATAAATAGCAATACATATTTCTGTGTCTAGACCAGAGGTCACAATGCATTTTAGTTCTGAGGGCCATTAGTGGGGTTAAATAAGGTCTATGGGGACTGTAGGTTTTAATGACAGAGCTAAAGTACAGGTCATGGGGGAAGGAATGAAGTAGATGGGCTAAAGGGAAGGGAAGAGGTAGAGACTTAAGAAAGAAAAACAGATTGGGGGGAAGGGAAATGTCCACAAGTGATTGAACTAGCAGTTGTAATCAGCAATAACTTCTGGCTCTACTTCAGGTTAAATCATTATCCTTGGTATAAAGCAGGATTTCCATATACTTTTAGAAGGTGCTTGAATTTTCCTACAGTTTTATTCTTTGGGGGTAAAGAGGGGATGATATAGTTACTGGGGATCAAGGTTCATAGAGCCTGAGGAACTCTCTTTCCAGGGGAGATCTTTCTTGAGTAGCGGTTCTCAACCTGTGGGTCATGACCCCTTTGGGGGTCGAAGGACCCTTTCACAGGGGTTGCGTAAATACATCCTGCATACCAGATACTTATATTACGATTCATAACAGTAGCAAAATTACAGTTATGAAGTAGCAACGAAAATAATTTTATGGTTGGGGGTCACCACAACATGAGGAACTGTATTAAAGGGTCACATTAGGAAGGTTGAGAACCACTGCCATGGGGTCAGGGATGGTACAATGGGAACTGGCGCAGAGACTCACCAATTAAAACTCCAAGATTGCCTTTTCCTTATCCCATCCTTTTCTGGCTCCGCTTCCTGTTATAAGGTTGTGTTTTCTGGGTACTGCTGGCCATCCTGACACTGGAGGGGAAATGTTTTCTGCCTTTTCAGCAACAACTGATCACTGAAAGTCATGTTTGGAAATACTTGGAATATGTTGACAATTAGTCAAAGTAATTTTTCTCCAAAGATAAAGCACAAAGATTTGGAGTGATATTATTTGAATAGTATTGAAAAAAAAACGACACACCTGAAAATGTGCTTCAAAACAAATTTTAGTCTTTATATAGTGCAAGAATTTCTCTCTACTAGTACAAGCAAAGATTGGGAGACAAGGATTTTGTTGTTATTATTATTGTTGTTTATTTATTTATTTTTGCTCTTGTTCTTGTGTGTTTGCTTCAGGTTTTTATTTTTATAACTCCAGGACCACTTTCTTCACCCATCCATCCATCCATCCATCCATCCACCAGCAATGCTTGTGGCGAGTCTTCTTTGTGCCAAGAATAGAGCTAAGCACTGTGTATAGAGAGATGAATGAGAAATGATTCCTGCCCTTGGGGAGTTCACAGTCCAGTGGGAGAAAGATAGAGAAGTAAACATTAATTACAATGGTGTGATGAATGCTCTAATAAAGTTCAGAGCAGGGTGCTCAGCTGCCCCACAGAGCTGTAGGGAAGCAATCATCTATTTTACCTTAACCTTCTAAAGGTCTTTGATTCCTCCAAGAGTAAACTATGAGGCCCAAATCTCAGGGGTACTGGACTCAGCATAGCTTTAAGTCTTGCAGGTTGCAACTACTACGGATTTCAAAGGCAGTGAAAAGAGAGGTGATTGTGAGATTTATTCCCAGGGTTCATGGATTTCTGAATTTATGTTCTCTCAGCTCTCTTTCCTTCCTAGGGCATAAGTCTGCTCTGTAATATGGCTATGCTCCATTCCTGCTCCAGCCTGTCTCCAACCTGCTGTTTAACTTGACTCTTTGGGAAGCCTGTCCTTATCCAAAGAGTTTCACTACAAACTGAAATTGGGTAGGGATTGATGAGTCCCATATCCCTGACTCCACCCAACACCAATCAAACAACAGCTGCCGAGGGCTTAGGCCACATTAAGCAGATGCTCTGCAATTTTTCTAGCTCCTTTTTTGTTGTTGTTATTAATCCAAAGAGTATGGGCTCTCCAAAGCCAGGCTGTAGTCAAGAGACAGGACAATGACAACGGGAACACATAAGTCCCCAGGGAAATGCTTTCAGGAACAAAACAAATGTAGTCAAATGCTCCACAAATACTCAGTGGTTTTTATATTTTTGTTTTGTTTTGTTTTGCTACCAGGAACAAGACTGGAAAAGGGAAATGTAACTTTGGGAAAACTTTTGTTGTTACTAAGGTTTGAATATTTCTAATATCAGAGACTGTGTGTTATCACAGGAAAGATGTTCTCGCTGATCCTTAAATAAGCATTTTAATGGTTCTTTGCCACCGAAGAAGAGATCGCCAACCAAAGAAGAAAGAGGAAACATTCCAGATTCACACATCACCTTGAATGCATGGCTTGAGAAAGCAACAGAAAACTTTGGTGAAGCGAGACCATTTTCTCTAGTATTTTATTGCTTTCCTGAAATGTAAATTTTAGATTGTTTGTGTTGTTGAAAAGTTGAGCTGCTTGGCAGACATTTCTGTGAATTATGTAGTTGAAGTATATTACTGATCCTTCTGGTGACCCTGAAAATGTGATTTTTAACAGTTAAGGCCTGATAAAATTATCAGGACCAACTGAAAGAAAGGAAGCTGGAACTGATATTTTTGAAGTCATATAACTTGAACTTAAAGACAAAGCCGATAGAATATTTTTAAAAGCATGGTGATTGCTTTATGAACTATCATATTTCGGGCATGAAGAGCCTGGCTTTTGGGAAAACAGGGTTGGAATTTGCAAGTTTTGGCACAGTGAGGAGCAGATGTATGTAGGAATGCAAATCATATCCAGTCACCCAAATGACTGAGGTGAATGGGACCCAGTGACACAATCTTGTCCCTCATGCATCATGTAAGTCCTGTATCAGAGCCCACAGCAAGTAGGACAGCCTTTTGGTACCCAATTCAGGACAAGAGCCTAAGAATTGGCTAGTTACACAGTCAATAGTGTCTGCCTAAAGCTTTGAGATCTTCTGAAGGAAGGCACTACTGAAACCTGGTATCCCATACTTGGCTGTCCTCTTCTCAAGGTGAGGACACACCTCCTGGAGCACTACTGACTCTGCCAACCACCCTTCCCTGCCTTCCCTACCCTCAGTCCTAACCCATGATTGGTCCTGCCTTGCCTGAGCCTTACACCTCATGTGAATATCTCCTGAGATTTTTTTTAATTCATTAAATCTTAGAGCCATATTAATTACTGAATAAAATCTCTGAGTACCTACCCAACAGAAACCAGAGAAAAATGGTGCTGAGTGGACATGTTGAGCCCTTCTGTGTATCACAAGTGTCTACTAGAATGTTTGGTGTATCTCAGGTGTCCAAGCGAGAGTCCAAACCGGTGAATATTCAATGGAATGGAAGTGTTTGTGACAATTGCTATGGGAAATCATGGACCACATAAACATTAAATATTACTCAGTCAAAATAAAATCATTTATTTTTAGACTTTGGAAGAGAAGTAGCATTTGGGAAGGCAGGAGAGAGAAAATATAGGTGGGGAACCAATAGGATCAAAGGCAGAGAGTTGGAGATGAGTATGGGTTTAGGGTAAAGGGGGGAGGGTGTAGCTCATTAGATTGAAAGATGTATTGAAAGAAATAATAGGAAGTAATCTTTGGAGGGCCCATATTACTGAGTCTCTTGAGAAGTCTGAAAGAGATGAAATAGGTAATGAGTAGGTAGTCACTGAAGGATCCAAAGCAAGAAATAACCTGACATAAGTGGTGAGTCAGAGAGATGGAGCCTGAGGTAGAGAGGGGAGTTAGTGGCAGTTATACTGGTGGAGGCAATCACTCAGTGTAAAATGGACCATTGTGAGTCAGCGGGGATGGGGCAGTGGGCATAGGTGAGGGTTTATTCCAGAGGAATTTGAAAATAAAAAAAACTCCAAACTTGGTGTAGATGACTATAGGAGAGCTAAGATTCATTTTATTGAGAGCATCTAAAAACGTAGAGGAAATACGTTTTAAATAAGTATATTTTAACCCCAGAGATTCTCTTTTATAGTCAACTACCCAGCCCTAAATTTGAGAGGATAACAGACAATAGATGATCCTGGAGACATGGCCAGGCTCACCTTGGAAGGTCAGGCACAAATCTTTTCTTTATCTGGTGCAGAAAATGTTAGAAGCTTTCCTGCTATGTCTAGATTAAAAATGCTGCAAAATTTCCCTGCTGAATTATATATCTATAAACAGTGTGTGGTTTCTCATACTTTCTCTAGAACTGCATATTATCAAATATTTTCATCTTTCTTTCAATGGTGACTAGAAAATGCTATCTCGTTTTAATCTCATTTGCATTCATTATGACTTATATTGAACATCTTTATAAATAAATTAACCATTCATATTTCCTTTTATACATACACCTGTTATTGCCATCTGCCCATTTTTATAATGGACTCCTTTGTCTTTTTTAATCACTTATAAAAGCTCTTTGTTTAATAACAAAAGTAGATTTTGTTCATAAACAATGATTCAAAAGCTTAAATTTTCATAGATTTTAAAGTTTATGTGGGTTATCAAACTGCCCATTCTGCTAGTATTCTGGGTGGTTAGAGGCCTTCAGAATCCACCCTTCTTAATCTTAAGGCATTAAAAAATATTAAGCCTCAATCGCTCAATTAGGAAAAGTACCCAAACCCTATCCTGATCTTTTCAAATCCAAATGTCTTTTTGGTAACCCCAATCACTAATCTGCATAGAACTATAGGAGGAGGAGGTGTTTGAACAGTTTCAGCCTTTCCTTTGGAGTTTCTAAGTTCACACCTGGAGTGGGTGGAGGAGAAATATTGAAAGATCAGATCTCTGACAAGTGTTGCCATCTTGATCCTCACATTGCGATCCCTTTAAGGGAATTTGACAACCCGAAGTGACCATTATGCTTATTCTGATAGGAATTGTGTGTCCTCCGCAATTTTGTATGTGTAAGCCCTAACACCTACTACCTCAGGATATGACTACATTTGGAAATAGGGTCTTTAAAATGGTAATTAAGGTAGAACGAAGTCATGTGATGGGCCCTAATCCAATATGACTGGTGTCCTTTTAAGAAGAGGGGATTAGGACAAAGACAGACACACAAGGAAGACTATTTGAGGACACAAAGGCCATCTGCCAGCCATCTGCCAGCCAAGGAGAGGGGCCTCAGTATGAAACCAACTCTGCCAACACCTTGATCTCAGACTTTTAGCTACAGGAACTTAGAGAAAATAAATTTATGTTGCACAAGCCACCCAGTCTGTGGTACTTGGTTATGGCAGCCCTAGCACACTAGTATAATGTCCTACGGAAATGACCATAAACTTCACCAACTGGTTTGAAGGTCAAGTTCTAACATAGGAAACTATAGAATTAAAAAACATCTACCCTGAGCTATGAGGAGGTCCACTCTACTCATCTCACCTCCAGTAGCTTATAAATGAAGAGAATGCTCAATTGAAAGATAAACATTTTGGGTTTATAATTTCTCTAGTTTTGGAGAATGTGAAAACCTTTGCATTCATAGTCATAGTTAGGCATTTGTAGGCACACTCCCATCTAAATGGGTTTCCTCCATTGGATCCTAAGGATTTAGGTTCATATCTAGAAAGCGCCCTTGGATGAGAGGTGTGAGGCTCATATCTCTATATCAAGCAAGTCAGTCTGGTGGAAAGAGCACGAGAATGGGAGTCAGAGACCCCCAGCCTTAGTCTTGATTCCATCACAAACTTTCTGTGTTGTCTCAGGTAAATAAATTTACCTTTTGGACTTAGGATCCTTATGTGGGTCTCATAAGTGGTTTTCAGACTCAGTTCTATAGGACCCTAGAGGCCTCCATGGATGGTTTTTAGTACTTCCACAAACTTATCATTTCAATTTCCCTTGAGGGATACATTTTAACTATTTTAAAACACTGCAATAAAAATAACACATTCAGATGTGTTTTATTTCACATTTGAACATATCTAAGAACATCATCATATGAAAATGTGCTGCTAGGTTAACTTATTTGAAATGAACATCAGAATAAAATTCTGCCATCTGCACACATATTCGATGAGGGATATTGATATCCTGCACTGGTATGTCTGTTTGTCTCTCTTAAATTCTGACATGACTCCTGCATATCTCCACTGATGTAAACTTGCACAAGTGTGTTGTGACCACAGTACATTTGCACCTGCTCAGTTAAGTGTTAGATCAAGTTTATTCACATTTGTTCTCCTCGTGGCATATGACTTGTTTGTACACCCAGCAGCTGACTCTCTCACATGTTGAACACATCACATTAGAGCTCGACTGAATGCATCCTTTCTGACTTTACAATTAGAAATGCAAGAATTCATTAGGTGCTACTAACAATTCAACTTTGAAGCCTATATTTTCTATTACTTTTCTTGCAAGCTTCTGGGTGAGTTCAGTTGAGTAGAAATCCAAGCTATAAGGCAAGTCGTTTTAAAATAAAACAACATAAAAACAATTAACACTTGCAACTACTTAGCTAGATGAGTCAGTCTTTTCTAAATAATGTTCAACTAATTCAAAATAAAACAATAAATTGATGCTGAGGATAATCTGATTGTGATTATTCCAAGTTTTTACATTCACCAACTCAGTCTCAGAGTTGTCAGAGATATATTTTATATGATATGTATGACATGTGAACTTATGAAATAAATATATTCTAGTGAATTTGTGCTTTTATCGTTAGAATTTCACGTAAGATTTCATTTTCCTTAAGGGTACCTTTGCTGTAAGGAAAACCGCCAAGTTAGATAACTTCCAAGATTCTTTGCAGCTCTGACACCCTGTAGTCTTCCAGGGCTGGTGTGAGCTGTATGCAGGGAGGAGTGTGAGTCAAGGCAGTGAAGGGTGGCTGGCTGATCATCAATCTGTTCAGCTTGGGCGCTTCCTTCCACCTTTTTAACAGAGATGACTGAGTGCCTAGGTACACACCTACACCCCTTCTGGGGCATTGTGTCCTTTCAGTATTTCAAATGTACAAATGAATGGTCCTGGGGAAAACCACGTGGTATATAGGAAGTTATCAAAGCATGGTACAAAGATGTTTTTAAATATTATTTTACAAGATATGGTGTAATTATTTTGAAACTTGATAAAATTCCAATAAAATGTATTGCATATTCCTGGTCACCTCCTCTCTGAAATGAGTCTTCTGTAGGCAATATCTGATAGGGTCTGTGGGGGGAGTGGGGCCTCAGGCTCGGGCTGGGGGTGGGGGTGGGTGGGTATGCTAGGCATGGGGAGTGGTACAATCTTCTTGTAGCTGGAAACAGGGGCTGTTTATTAGTTGGAAACAGAGGTCCTGGTTTGTTTCAGCTGCCACTTCTCTCCACCAGAGCTTAGCAGATTCCGAGCCCCCACCCCTACCAAGTGTGGGGCACTGTGGACATGCCTACTGGCTCTGGAAGTGGCAAGCCCCAAGGGGGCGTGATAGATAAAATAGAGAAGAGCTGGGGTTGCACATTTGTTGCATCTGCTGTATTCCAATGACTTCTCCCTTTAAGATGAGAAGGGTTGAATTTTGAATGTTAGAGGACGGTAGTTCCTTGCCGTGACCTGCTGTTTGCTTTAGCCTCTGGCAGTTCCCAGGAGTTGCCCTGGGACTATATTCATTCACTGGGATGACTGATTTTTAGGACCAAGTGTTTTGGCTGGAGGACTAGTAAGGATGAGGTGGTGCTCTTGTGTTCTGACCTTGGCTATTGTACTAGTTAGGATAAATGTTCACCTACATAAAATAGAGATCCCAAACAAAAATATTTTAAATAAGACAGACTTTATTTTTCTCTCATGTAATCGCCTGAAAGCAGGAGGTCCAGGGCTGGTGTGGAGCTCTGTTCCACAAGGATGTCCAAAGACCTAAGTCTTTCTATTTTTTTTTTCACCTTAGAGTGTTGCCCTTATATGAATGATGTCATACTAAATGGCTTCCCTACATCCATGGTCTGACTTCCTAGTGAGCTAAAGCAGCCCAGTTCAGCCCCTCCTGTTGCTTCTTCTATCCTAAGCCCTTCCTTGTTTCACTGCCCTCAGCTTTAATAAATGTACCTTCATAACCACCTGGACTCGTGTAGTGAAATTATTCCTGCATGAAGCCAGGAACCCACACACTACCAGCCAGCCCTAAGCAGACCCACTTATGGGTCCCCTGTCTAATAACAATTGGTTCTCAGTACCGACTATCTATCAGCCCTGGAAATTGTAATAAAAACACACACACAACTGTCTCAAATTATTCAGATGTGTGGCCAGTGTTCAGAACCACTGGGCTAGGGTATAAGGAGGGGAGTGGCCAGCTGAGGTGGATCAAAGAAAAATGATCGATCACAGTCAGAGGCCAGGCACTTGGAAGAATCACCCATGTTGAAGTCACAAGGAATGGTATCAGGGTTCGTGGTGGAGAGAATCTAGTGAATCAGAGGCTAAAACTGGGAGGTTGGTATAGTTTGGAAGAGTTTGGGTGTTTTAGTTACTCTGGAGCAAATCGCTGGTCCTACCCTCTCCTCTTAACACAAGGTCAGCGTCCAGGGATGAGGTGCCTCTAGATAAACTTCCAACCTATCTCCATCTTTGGTTTTTATTATTTGCTTTTAGGGTTACTCTTCCTTACTGCTGGTGTTTGGAGAACCACATATGACTCAGGATCTCTGCAATGTCTTACCCAGATCTGATTTTCTTGAGAGCTGACTCCATTCCTTCATCTTTTCCAAACATTAACCTTTTCCCTCTACTCATCAAAAAAGTTTCTTTTTCCTGCCCCACTCTCTCAAGGGGGTTGATAAATTCCAAATGCTCATTCCTTCTCATACCACCGGTAACCCCATATTCTGGCACGTAAGGGAGGACAGTCAGGTACACAAAATCATTCAAATCTTCTCCATATTCAAGTCAGCGCATGCAATACCGCCCAGTGTGTAGAGAGATCAGGCCATTTTAGCTGAAAATTTCATCCTCGCTTTTATGTTCTACATGCGTGCCAGTGTGGGCTATTTAAATCAAATTCTTCTCTCTAGCTGAGCACAAAACCCGCACATTTCTAGTTTTGCTCTTTCCAAAGATAATTTCTGCAGTTTAATGAGATCTGAGAATGAAGTCAGGCATGAGCAGGAGAAAGGTCACAGTGTGTGCTCAAAGGTATATTAACTACTGTTGGAGCTGACATCAGTCTCCTTCCAAGAGGACAAAATTAAGCAGCAAATAGTAAATACGTTCAATGGCACTTTATTGCAAGTAGGACCATTTACAATGAAATAAGAATATGAGAATGGTTTCGAAGAGAAAATGGAAGTGCGTACAAATAGAACACATCTTACCGGTTGGAGTGGGAATGTGGTTCCAGTCAAGGTTAATGGGGAAACAGTTAATGAAGGGTACAGATTCCAAAGCTGCATGATGCCATATTGTATCGCACAGAGGTAATTAATACTAGAGACTCTGGCTAAATGGACACATTATCCACAGCAGACAACTTGAAATTCTGCACACCGCATAGAGAGGCGCCTCTGGATGCTTTATGACTCACCCCAACACTGACATGAGGCATTAGAGGCCCTGGTTTCCATCCTTTTTCCTCATGAAGTCGATGTGATTCTGTGGGAGGAACACCAGACAGGGAGGAAGGACGGGGGTGGGGGGGTGGGGACCAGCCCAGATTCAGTTCCTAGGAGGTGGTGTGTGACCTTGGGCAAGTGACTTCCTACTTCTCTGTGGTTGTCTCCTCCCCAGTAAGATGAAGGGATGGGGTGACACCGCATAGAGAGGCGCCTCTGGATGCTTTATGACTCACCCCAACACTGACATGAGGCATTAGAGGCCCTGGTTTCCATCCTTTTTCCTCATGAAGTCGATGTGATTCTGTGGGAGGAACACCAGACAGGGAGGAAGGACGGGGGTGGGGGGGTGGGGACCAGCCCAGATTCAGTTCCTAGGAGGTGGTGTGTGACCTTGGGCAAGTGACTTCCTACTTCTCTGTGGTTGTCTCCTCCCCAGTAAGATGAAGGGATGGGGTGAGATAATCTGTAAAAGGTCTTTTCCAGTTTAAATTCTGAGAGTCTTTGCACTTCATTGCCGTATCACCATGATCACTTCCTTCTTTCATAATTGCGTTGTTAACATGGATATATCTGGGTAGAAGAGTGCATATATAAATACAGATGTGGATGGACATTTACCTGTATTTACCTGTTTGTGGCACACATGTGTCTTTGAAAGACCACAACCTTAGAGATTTATATAAAATAGTTTCTGTTTCTAAATCCTTCTTCCATTCCCCCCCCCACAAAGGCTTAGCTAGCAGGAGTGAGGTTACTGCTGGAATTAAGGTGAACTTGGGTGAAAGGCCCCCCTTAGCTTGTCTGCTCAGGATGATCAGTCCCTGAGAGGCACCTTCTTTTGTTTCCTTCTCTTTCTCTGAACACCCCAGGTGGGAGAATAAGGCTAGGGTCTTGTCCTGGCAGGTGAGGCAAGGACTGGGGATCACATAACATCCTTTACATTCAGCTGTCTCCTTTGGCTGTCTGGAATCTCCTCTCGCCTCCTTGAGTCAAGGGGCTTAAAAGTAGGACATTTGCACACACTGATGTTTGTCCCAGTGATCATCATATTGACAGGCATCGCTTCGGCTGAACAGTTCTCTCTCTGTGCTCAGGCCTGTGTGTAGGTGCCATCCCCGGGGCAGATTCCATTCTTATCCCAGCCTCAGAACTCGCTCATTAGGATTCCCAGGTGCACCTTGTTTATGTCTCCCTTCTCACCTGCTGTGACCCTGTCCTTACCTGTCCTTACTCTTTCCTTGACCCTTAAAAAAAGAAAGAGAAAGAAAAAGGAAAAGAAAATAAAAAGAAAAAAGAAAAGGACCACCTCTTTTGGGATGTCTGGCTAGAAGTTATTCATGCTCCTTACAGAAAATTTAGAAAAAGCTTTCTGCTGTTCTGAATGAAGTAGCATAAGAAGGCCTGCCACATCTCAAATCTGGAGAGGGAGGGGGCCCAAGGAGGGGCAGCTTTACACACGGCATCACCGGGTCCCACCTGCCTCCACAGACAATGGGAGGGAAAATCTTGGAGGGTTGGCAGCTATGGAGCCGGATTACCCCACGACACTGACAGCTGCAAAATTGTACCTATTGATTGTGGTGTAGGAGTGAATGTTTCATCAACCTTTAATTGTGCTCGTTTCTCAATAGAACGGGGTCAGCTTTTGCTGTGCTGCTGTCTAAAGAGCTGTGATAGACACTTCTTTAACAGACCCTCATTTGGAAAGTTTCTCACATGCTATAGGTTCTAGAACATTGATCCTCAGCTGAACATGTTCATCAAAATTACTTGAGGGCATGGTTAAAAATATTGAAAGTGGTGTCTTGCTCTAGCCCAGAGGTTCTCAACCTGTGGGTCGCGACCCCTTTGGGGGTCGAACGACCCTTTCACAGGGGTCGCCTAAGACCATCGGAAAACACATATGTAATTAAATATTGTTTTGTGATTAATCACTATGCTTTAATTATGTTCAATTTGTAACAATGAAATTGGGGGTCACCACAACATGAGGAACTGTATTAAAGGGTCGCGGCATTAGGAAGGTTGAGAACCACTGCTCTAGCCGATTCTGATTCAATGTTTGGGCAAGAGGCTGGGTAATTGTATTATTAATAAACTCTCTTTTTAAGGCAATTTTAATGAGCACTGTGAATACTCAGAACCCTCTGGAGGATTCCATTGCAAACTAACAGACAAAGTTACCCAGTGAAGTGGACAAGAAATGCTGGAATTGTGAAATAATCATATCATGTCTTTTTTCGGTGCAAGTGGATATGGGTGCGTGGATGGGATGAGGACAGCGTTAGCACTCTCAGTGTGATTTCAAGTGCACGGACATTGCCCTTTCTATTGCTGCGTTAGTTGCTTCATTTCAAGGAACAATTGGACCTTCGTTGGAGACGCCCACCATTTAGATACAGCTTCTCTTTAGAGTCCATCGGGAGGGACACTACCCAGCCATCACTGTGAACCTGCTGCTGCATCCACTGTCCACTGAAAAAATAAGTCGGATCTCATGACATGACACTGTGTCATGTGGCGTGACCTCCTCCCATTGTTATGTTGGGTGGATACTCAGCTCTGATTTTGATTTCTTGGTAATTGCTTCCTCATGGATTCAGCCTTTTTTTGGGGGGGGAGGGGGGGAAGTCCCAAACAGATGCCTCCACTGATCCCTTGTTGCTATTCTCAGCCTCCCTCCAAGCCTGACTTGTTTGTTAATGAAGCCACCGCACACTGAGCTGTGGCCAAGGAAGATCAAGAAGCCATTTCATCAAAATAACCGTGATGGAAACGCCCGCTCTCATTCTGAGCTTGTTTCACTTGTGCCTCACCTGACCTGGAGGGCCGGCGCCGGGGTGATGGGAGAACATGTGAACACTGGCTACTGTGACAATGTCCTGCGTCCAGTGATTTTACTCTGTTTACATTCCTGCTCTGCTTCGCCTTTGAAGCTGCCCCTTATTGGTGGGTTGGCGGGCCCTGTGGCTCCCATACATTTTAAAGCTGCGTTCCCCAGGGTTGGCCCCAGCGATGGAGACCTGCACTTTGTCTTTTAAGCAGATAAAAAGAGAGGTCAGTCAGAAGTAATTCCCCCACTCCTCGTATAAACAATTTAACTGCTGCAGCAACATACTTGCTTGGAATTACTCCCTCAGATTCAATTCCCTTTTCCTGCTCCACTTGTAAAAATGGTTAGTGTCCTCTATAAACTGCAGCTCACCAAGGTGCAGGGCTTGCTGTGCGGTTGTAGAATAAATGTTAATCTAATACAGGTTACTAGGTCAAATGCAATCACAGGCTTGTGGGAAAAGCTTAATGCTGTTCTGCCTCTCCTAACACAGTAAACCTGGATATTATATGATAGGTTAAACACCAGTGAACCATGGCAAGAATTTTCTTGAAAGTAGGATTTAGTACAAAGGGAACTACATTGAAAGGGTGACCTAGGATTGACTTTGCTCTCCGAGAGAGCATTCTAAGACACCAAAGTGCACTGTGAAAATGAACTCCTTAAAACTGTGACATTCTAGAATTCCTTGTCCAGGGGACAAATACTAGTTGAAGCAGCTGTGGCACAGCTAAAGGTTTCATACGTTGTCAACTATGACTTCAATTTCCCTCTCATCCCCCCCAAAATTCACGAGTACAGATACCCAGACGCACACAAGCTTTCCTTATGAAAAGTTAATGTGGCGTTGGATGGCCTGTTAGAATTTGGATCCTGACTTGAACATGAAGTAAACATAGCATCCGGCGGGCTGAGCATCTGTGGGCCAACTGCCTTGAGAAAACTCTACGCAGATCTTCTTGGTGGTGGACTCCTCACTGTTTTATGTGGATGTTAGTGCATTAAGTGTTCCCAGCCTGTATTTGTGATCAAATGCCAAAGCTGAGAGGTACACATGCTAGCAGATGTATAATAAATGCTTTGGTAAATGAATATCAGATTTCAGGGGAGCTGTAGAGGCTGGTTTGTGGGAGCGCTTAGGTTCTATCTTCATGGAGATGAGACAGAGCCAGGACAAGCTTTGCAAAGTCCTGTGCTCTCAAACTCTCATACGTAGCCTCCTTTTCCTAGCTTTCTGCTGAGTCTGGATCCAAGAAACAATCACAGCAAGGAAAGGGATGCTGAAAGGAGGCTAGAACCCACCTCTCCTCCCAGAAGAAGCTGAGAATGTGGCTTTGTGTCTTCTTTTGGCTCCGAAGAAAAGTTCTTACCAGGCTCCAGGGATTTGTTTGACTTGCGAGAAATGTATTTGTCCATTTACAGATGTGGCAAAGCTCTCACGTGATTAAGCTAGATCACATAGCGGGTTAGTTGACTTAAAGGGTGTAGACATTTGATAAAGGGCCTCTCTGTCTGCTTGGGTTTGCAGTTAAATGGCCGAATTAATCAGGTAATGCATTCCTGGATGTGTACAGAACTCCAATGAACGTAGTGCTGGGCATGTGAGTGACCTTAGGAAAACTGCATGAAATAATAGGTACAGGGAAGGTGAGGATGGGGTGGGTGGGGATGAGCGATTAACAGGGGAACTTATATACATAGCCCATGGACATAGACAATAGTGGGGTTGAAGGCTTGGGAGGGGTGGGTGTGGGGTGGAGGGGGTCAATGGGGGGAAAAAAACCCAAAACAAAGGGGAAATCTATAATGCTTTCAATAATAAAGATTAAAAAAAGAATAGGTACGGGCTGCCCTGGCCAGCATTCTCAATGGTTAGAGCACCAGCCCACACATCAAATGGTCTCGGGTTGGATTCCTCGGGTTGGTGCCTGGGTTGCAGGTTTGATACTACCTGTGGGAGGCAACCAATCGATGTGTCTCTCTCACATCGATATCTTTCTCTTTTCTCCTCCCTCCCTCTCTTCCACTCTCTTTAAGAATCAATGGAAAAAGAACCTCAGATGAGAATTAACAACAACAACAACAAAGAATCTGTACAGGCTGGATGCAGATTTTTGTGAAATGCACTTTTGAATTCTAGAAAAAATTTAGATTTTTAGGAAACAAACCCAGTGAACTGCATTTTATTCCTAAAGCCAGTTGTTAGGAATAGAAGAGATCTTATGTGGTTAATTTTGGCTCTATGGCTCTGCATGGCTGTCATCTCTGATCGGCCCATCCTGATCCCTTGCAGCACTCTCCCTTCCTGCTCTGAGCAGGAGGTTGGCCACTCAGACTTGGAAAAGCTGGCTGGAGAGAGGCAGCTGCAATGGGCTCTTATTCACATAGTTTCCCTCCAGCCCAGCTTTAGAGCTAGTTCCTGCAACAGAAACGGGAGCCCGAGCACTCCCCTTGACTGGGAAATGTCAAACATATGATACATAGACGACTTAAAATGCCCTAGGTCCCTTTTCTCTCTTTACTGCAGACTGAATGGTCAGGTTTCTCTGCCTCTTTAGGACTCCATTTTCTCCCCAGTTTTTCTTTGAAAAGATGTAAAGGGGAAAACATACATTTCTCCACAGCTTCTGTGTATGCATTGAGCAAAGAATGTTGGCAAAAGCTATGCTATTGCATGCTTTCTTTATGAGTTTGACCCACAAGTATTGCATTGGGGATATTCACGGTCATTTAAGTTAGTAGAGACCAACCTGGCAAGTTTCCAGGCAATGGCTTGCTCGGGATAAAAATGCCCCAGAATGGGATATCTTGTAGAAGGCCACTGACAAAGCTCAGAATGGAGACTTGCCTCTCTCTATCTGTCTGTTCTGAGGAAACACGGCCTTAGGGGTCAAATGTAGTTTTCCCACTTCTCAGCTGTGTGACCAGAGACTACCTCAGCACTCTGTGCCTCAGTTTCTTCAGCTGCAAAATGGGAATATTATCCAGCTTCCCCTTTACACCTTTATGACAAGTGGGTCTTGGGTCCTGCTGGCCTGTTGGCAACAACAGGTCTTCAGCCTTCTCATTTCCCCTAGGCTCCCATTTCACTCCATTTCCTGTCTCTCTCAAGGCCCTTGACTCTCTTTCTTGTTTTGAGCCTTTCTCCTACCCTTTGGGCTTAGTTTTGTCATTAGGTTTTCCCATCTTTTCCTAGTGACACCTATGCCCTCACTCCTGGCCAAGCTCTCCATGGGCTGGCCAGCTTGCACTGGCAATTCAGATATCACCCAATAGGGTGGGTAGGAGTGTAATGATGGATTGTATGTGGAACACCTAGTACAGAATTACCTAGTAGTAGGTAATTCTTGGTTCCCATTTTTCCCCTTTTCTCAAGCAACACTGTCAATGACCAAATCAGGCAATTGGGAACAATCACTTAGAATCTCTGAGTCTGTGGAAACTGAGAATAATAATGCTTACTCCACCAGGTTAGGGGGGACAGCCAATAAGATAATGTAGATTAGGAAGTCTAAGTCCTGTCATTTTACACTGAAAAAAAAAATTAAGGCCCCATTCAGCCAACTCCAGGGATGGAATTTGAGAATCAGAACTATCCACGCGGTGAAAGTATTTGCTTTCAGAGCTGATTTACTGAGTAAACACTGTAGGTACAGTGGAGAGAGCTCACAATGATTTTAAGGGCCTACAAAAATATCTTAATTTCTTTCCTTAAATCAGAAAAATAAAAGTATGTTTTTAGTTAGACTGAAAAGAAGTGTTTATATATAATGACAATATATGAGCTTTTATAACAATGCAGTTGCAAAATATAAAATACATACTTTTTTATCTTAACCTGAGGATAGGTTTTTATTGGTTTTTTTTGAGAGACAGAGAGAGAGAAATATCAATCGATTGCTTCCTATGTGTATCTGACTGGGGATCGAACCTGTAACCTTTTGGTGTACAGGACAATGCTCTAACCAACTGAGCCACCCAGCCAGGGATCAAAATATAAATAAATAAATAAATATATATATATATATATATATAGAGAGAGAGAGAGAGAGAGTTTAATGTGGCCCATGAAGGTCATATGTGGCCATGACTTTATTACTGCCTTAAAAATCTCAATGGCTAATGCACATATCACTATATTTAGTGGTATTATTTACTTTACTTTTTGAAATTTAAGTATAGTTGGTATATAATATTATATTAGTTATAATAGTTTCAGGTTTAAATATAGTGATTTGACATTTTTATACCTTATGATGTGATCACCCCACTAATTCTAGTGATCATCTGTAACCATGAAAACTTATCACAGTATTATGGGCTACATTCCCCTTCACTTTTATCACCCATTCCTACCCCCTCCCTTACAGTAATCATCCTTTTGGTACCTGTTTCTGAGTCTGTTTTTGTTTTGTCTTGTGACAACATGAATGGATCTAGAGGGTATTATGCTGAGTGAAATAAGTCAGACAGACAAAGACAAATACTATATGGTTTCACTTATATGTAGAATATTCAAAACAAAACAAAACAACCCACAACAAATAAATAAAAAACAAAACATAGCACCATTTTAAAACAGAAGTTCCTCTTTTTTCATGAATTAGGAATGAGATTCCCTACAGATAAGCAGAGCCGCTTAACACTGGTGACTTCCAAGCCAGGGGAACTGGTGACAGTCGTCAAAATAAAATATGATTTTTCCCCATACTAGGGAGGCAGTTGTGGGTAAGGAGACCCAGCCTCTAAATGCAGAGAAATCCCCTCGCTGCCTCCATTTGTACGTGATTTCCTGTGACCAGACAACTGATGTGGGATTTATTTGCTATCGGGCCAAAAAAGTTCTGGGATTGGGTAAAGCAGGGGGGCGGGGGGGGGTTGTCAAATGTAGAGTTGCATTGGTGATTCAGGACTCATCATGCCTCAACTCCTCAGCCTGCAGCTCCCAGGACACAGGGAATACAAACGTATCTAGCTCCCACTGAATGAGAGGAGAGAAAACCAGATGTTCTCTCACCGAAATGACTTCCTGAGTGTGGGAATCAAAAAAGGGCTCACAATCAGGGAGTCAGAATCTCCTCGTCAACTCTTTGAATTACTGCACATGAGGTTCGAGCCTCTGTTCCTTCCTCCATACCATTCTTTCTTGTCTTACATCAAGGGCCCGCCGGCTGCCTGTGGCCCACAATGAATATTTTTTGCGGCCCAGCCAATATAACGGTATGTAAGAAACGTTTTAATAAAAATTTCATAACTTAATTTTTACAATATCCTGTTATACATAATTATTAATAACAAACTACAACATTCGCTAATGACTGATCACTATAATCATGTTGCATTCATTTGCCTTACGCGCAGGCGCATCATTTCTCTCCACTAATACTAGCAGCGAATATGTTAGCAGCCGATTGCCACATCATTAGGCTTGTACTGACTTGTTTGTTGTGTGCGACAGGAAATATTTTGCTTTCGGAGAATAAGAAAAATGGGTTTATTTGTGTTACACTTATTAATTTGTGCGGTTATTCAGTGTCTGGTAAGTTAATGTTCAAGAAAAAATATTAATTTTTATTAAAATGTTCTATTATTTTTATATTCACGATTACTCATTTATTTCATCCCTTTGTATTCAGCATGTCTCTATCGAAATAAACCTACATTTCTATGAAGACTGAAGCTTTTGTGTGGTTTTTTTTTGTGGCCCACATAAACTTACACTTTGTTTATTTGGCCTGTGTTAGCCTTTGAGTTTGACATGCTTGTCTTACATCCTCTGGAGAGGCGATTTCCCCTGGACAATTACAGCCCATCTCTAAGAAAAGGATCGCTTCTGTGTGCAAAGTCATTCCAGCTAAGCAATCTGGGCCCTAATTTCATCACAGCATTATGAAACTGATCGGTTTCTTTGTATAAAATCTTAAAAGGGCTCCATGGGCTCTTTAAGCCAAAAAAGGGCTTTTGAAAGTAGTTCAGGAAATTGCCAGCATGGAAGCGATTTCCACATGTGTCTCTCAATATTGCAGCCTCTCTCTTTAGGTGCTGATCTCTCCTAGACTCTAATAAGAAATGAAAGACCAGCTTAGTTTCCTTTTAAAAGGAGGCTCAATTAAAGAAAAAAAGTCCCCAAGAAGTCTGAATATGGGAATGACATGCAGACCGTTCGCTTTCTTTCCTCGGCTTTCAGGCCGATCTGTATTCTCCATTTGCTATGAATATTCCGTCCCATCTAGGTCAGGGAGAATTACGTGTGTATAACTGAAGTGGAGTGTGGATTTTAAGTAGAGCATGTGATCCTAAGAATGCAGAAAGATGGTATAAATTTGCATTTCTTAAGAGGAACCCTCTCTAAAAACACTGAAACCATTTTAATCTGATTTAAAATAAAGGAAAGGGTGGAAATTCCACCCGAAGTTGTCACACAACCTTTCCTTTTCGTTAAAGAATTATAAAATCATCTGTCCAGCTGTCAGATGGCTCTGGGCAGACTTTTTGAACTGTAGTGCACGCAAGACAAAGGCTAGTATCGTGCTCGGGAGACAAGGGGAAGAGCTTTCGTTCCTGGGGAATGAGTCACGCCCTTCCTCCTGAAGACCTTTCAGAAGGGAGATGTGAAGCTGTCCCTGGGGTAGAGAGGCCAGTGTTCCAGGCCTGTCATTAAGGAGGACACAGGACACAGATTTTTCAGAGCATCTGAGCCCCTTTGATGCGTTGCCCTGGAGTGGAATCTTGGGCTCCTCCCAGTAGGGTCACCAGTTATTTACTGGAAACCAGCATGTGGCTCATTTGTGGCATTTCTTAAGCTTCTGCTTTTGAATTAATATGAGTCTTAGGCTGGGTCTGTTTCTTCCTTCCCTGACTTTGCCACTGGGCTGTGCAGTGGAGTCAGATTTCTTGGAATGGGTTTCCTGTTGATTCATGCTCATGTTTTGTCCCCAACTCCATGTGTGTGTGTCGAAGCCACAGGATGACATATGTGGATAGGCAAACCGTTCCTAGTATTCTCTGGCAAGTTACCTAAGAAATTCAGGGTAATTGTTTAAAGAGAGCCTTTACTCTTGAAGGTGGTCCTAAGGATTCAAGTTAGTTCAATTTCACAAATATTTTTGAGCATCCACTAAGTGAGGCTCTGTGACAGGTGCTGCGAGGAATAGAAGGAGGAAGACAATATTGTTCTGTCCCTCAAGGACATTACAATTGAGTAGGGAAAACAGGAGCATATGGAAGAACTCTAATACTTTGTGATACTCCCTGGGTTGTTGTCTAGACAGCAGAACCCTGTTGGATGAGGGTGAGGGTGTGTGGGGAATAGGAGTTAGGCTTGAAGGATAAAAAGGTTTCACCATGTAGAGCGGGTATGAGGTGAGGCCATTTGGGGTGAAAGGAACAGGAATAAAAAAGCTTGAAAGAGTGAACTAGCACTATGACTGTGTGTGTGTGTGTGTGTGTGTGTGTGTGTGTGTGTGTGTGTGTGTGTGTGTAGAGGTAGCATAGGCCTTGTGTACTAGATGCTGCTGGACATACAAAGACAAATCAGGCTCCAGGACCTCCCAGTCCAAAAGATCTAGTGTGGAAGACAGACATGTGCATAAGTAACTTTAATATGAGACAGACTATGCAAGAGATACTAGGAGTAAGTCCTGTCACGCACTCAGAGCGCATCTCAGAGAGACCCATGAAGGAAGAGTTTAAGACTTAGCATGATGAGATCTAGGGAGTAAGGCAGTTAGAAAAGCCAAAGATGACTTCTGCATTTCAAAGACGGGACCTCTGAATGACGAAATAATAGATACATGCTCTTTGTTCAGGTATAACTTATAATTTTTTTTCTCTTATTCAATACAACCACACACTGTGTCTTTATTAACAATTTGCTGTACTGATTGATCTGATGTTTTCATAAATGCATATAAAAACTAACATTGATTAAAAAAACGGTAACAATCTACTTGTACTGACTTCAAACCCTATCAGCAAATAGGCGCCTTCTAAATAAGTGCTGTTTAACACATATATAGGGTAAATGCATTTGCAAGTAAGGGAAGGGGTGGAGTAGAAGTGGTGAACATCTTTTCCACTTACTGTTGGACTGGCTTGTTGGGTATGGGTATTGAAGGGAATGATCTGTATGTCACGTTGTGATAAGTTACAGCTCTAGAAGATGGGAGACTGGAAAATGTATACAACAAGCATAACATCTTGAGATGAATAGGGGGGTTGAGTTGGAGACAGATGGCTAAGGACTATCATTTACTGAACATTTACTAGGTTGTCAGCATGGCCCTAAGCACGTCATAGTTACTAATTCATTTGAAGTTCTTGACAACCATATGAAGTATATCTTATTAATACATTTACTTTACAGATGAATAAACTGAGGCATTACACTTAAATAACTGGCCAAGTCACATAGCTATAAGTAGGTTGTACCCAGAGCCTTTGCACTTAATCTCTTTGCCAAAATATGTCTCCATAAGAGTCAACAGAAGAAGAGAGCTATTTGACCTTAGGGTGTTACTATATAAAATATTTTGTTTAGATTTGAGAAAAAGGAGTTTGTAAAACCTTATTAAATTTCCTCATAGAATCATATAATTTTAGAACACCGTGATCTATTTCTCATTCATAACTTCTCTTTTTTTTTCAAATCTTCTCATTTTTTAGATGAGGCTGAGAACCAATTAAAATCATCATGTATGTTGACGGTTAACAACACACACAGCATTGTGCTGCCTAGAGAGGCAGAAGGGCACTCACCAGCTTGTTGACATAACCAGACTGTCCTCACAAGGACCACAAAGCGAAGACCAGACACCTTAACACAGGGCTCTACCTCTGAAAGGGACCCTTGTAGCACAAGGGAGAGGCCTGCCTGACTTCCTAGGGAAGCAAAACGGAAGTCCAGCGGGCTTCTGACCCAACCTTCAAAATGAAGAATTCACACTTCTCTTAAGGTGCCCTGATTGGCTGTTCCGTCTTGGCCATCGGCAGACCAGAAACAATACCCCTGCTTACTGCATAGACTTACTTCTAACAAATTCTCAGTGTACAATATAGAATCTGTGTTGGCTGGCAACTTGCTTTTCTGATCAAATCGGATACACCTTTGTGTTCATTTGATGGTCTTTATAAAGTCAGCTGAAAGTGTGTTGCAGGGAGGGGCATGGCACAGTGGTAGATAACCCTGAGCTGGCTTCAAGTTCAAACTCCAAGATGACTTGTGAGTTGTGTAACCTCGGGCAAGATTCTTTACCTCTGTAAGTCTCATTTTTCTCTCCCGTGTAAAATGAGTGAAATCATAATCCCTGTATCATAAAATTTTGGGGAGGATTAAATGAGTCAATGCAGATAAAGGGCTTAGCACTTGTCTGACTCATAATGAGAACTCAATATATCTTCTGTAATTATAACAAGCAAAATACTATATTCGGTAAGTTAATCATTATTGAAAATACAAAGTATAGTAAGATGTATAAGTCAAGAGTTACCAAATTTTTATTGCAAATAACAAACTTCCTTTTCCAAATTGGGTTTCCAAATTCAGAGACCCTGTCGGTAGGGCAGAGAACCCATAAAAGTGGTCATGTTTAGAAAACCTGTTATGGAGACTACTGTGTTGTTCAACATCAGTCACGTGAGGACTCCTGTGAAAGTTTCTCCCAGAATGTAGAGTGAGGAAATGACTTTCTTATGTTAGGAAAGGAAAACCACTCCACTCACAACCCTGTCCATTTTGCTTCCACTAGCAATAAACTTGGTGCTAAGTTTTGTGTTCGGTTGCAGAAATTCATGTTAGCATAGATGCACTTTTTCTTTGTCTTTTTACCCATTTTAATAATTTTTCACTTTGTGATGTGTGTGCCTTATATTTTAAGCTTTCTCAAAACCCTCTGTAAGTTTGAAAGAGAGAAATGTAAGTAAAGACCATAAAATAATATCATATGGGTGATTTTTCTTAGATAAACACACTCTATGTGAGTTCTACATACCCGGTTTGAAACATGTTTTATTTGACCCAAATCTAATAAGAATGGCAAAGTTGATTTTTATATAAATATTTTATGTTTTAATACAATGGGATACGAAAGTCCCACCCTCACAGGCCATTTAATTGCAATGGGACCACAGGTCAAGGCTGACCAACCAGGTGGGCGCATAACTTGCTATTAAGCCAAGGATTATTATTATAAAACAAATTATTATAAAACAAAACCAAACAAAAATAGCAGCTAACATTTATAGAATATTTTGCAAGGTAACCTCATAAACCCCAGTTCATTTAGTTCTCACATCAGCCCTGCACAGTAGGAAGCATTATTTTTAGCTCCATTTTATATTAGAACACAGGCTCAGATATTGTAGGAGTCGTGTCCTGGCTCTCACAGGAAGTAAGTACCCTGGCCAGAATTTAACGTCAGGTATTTATTTAAAATCCCAGGTCCTGTCCACTATTGTAGGGCTGCTTCCCCAAAACATAAGTGCAACAAGCGAGGTTCTCCTTTAATCACTGGCCCATCCAAAGGTGTGTTCGATGGAAGAGAACAAGAAATGGCAAAGGGCTTCTAAGTGAGAACTGTCTTTCAGTTTTGATTATTTTGGGGAAACTCCATATTGTTTTCCACAGTGGCTGCACCAATCTGCCTTATGACTCAGCAATTCCACTTCTGAAAATAAACCTGAAGAAACCCACAACACTGGTTCAAAAGAATATATGCACCCCTATATTCATTGCAGCATTATTTACAATAGCCAAGATCTGGAAGCAGCCCAAGTGCCCATCAGTAGATGAATGGATAAAAAAGCTGTGGTACATTTACACATTGGAATACTACTTGGCTATAAAAAAGAAGGAAATCTTACCTTTTGCAACAGCATGGAGTATTATGCTAAGTGAAATAAGCCAGTCAGAGAAAGACAAATACCATATGATCTCACTTATACGTGGAATCGAATGAACAAAATAAACCAACAAACAAAATAGAAACAGACTTATAGAGACAGACTGAAAACTGTCAGAGGGGAGGAGGGTTGGGGGGCTGGGTGAAAAGGTAAAGGGATTAAGCAAACAGAACCCCTCATACACAGGCAATAGTATGGGGATTACCAGAGGGAAAGGAGGTAGAGGGGAAATAAATGGTGATGGAAGGAGACTTGACTTGGGATTGTAAACACCCAATACAATATACAGATGATATATTATAGAATTGTACACCTGAAAACTATATAATTTTATGAACCAATGTCTCCCCAATAAAGTAAAAAAAAAGATTTATCTTTCAGGTATATTTTTTTTTCTGCCTAAAACCAGGATGTTTTTCTTTTTCTTGCTTAAAACCAGAAGGATCCTTAAAATCAATCTACTCCCCCCGTTTGGCAAAAGATATTTTCGCAACAACAGTTTGCTAAGCCCACCGTTTTGGAAGCGAGTCACATTTGCTGAAATTGCTGTACTTTCAAGGGTGTATATGAGGAGATCAATATCTAGAGCCATAGCAGTGAATTCAGTATAAGGGAAGTAGTGAATTTTGATGAATTTTAAGTGTCTCAATGAAGAGTCTTTGCTACTGGGTAAAACACAATGTGGCTAGTTTGAGTCTGCATGTGGGATGAAGAATGGCCTGACAAAGGAAGATGGGGCTTCGTGGAGGCCTGGGACAGCCTCCAGGCAGTTTCATCAACGGTCTGATGGGGAGGGATGGGGAGCTAGCCCTGACTTAGACTCTGGTTGTACCCACATGCAACTAGTATTTCATGTGTCAATGAACTGTTCAGCAGTGGTATGTAGTATATTCCCTCCCGTGAGCTGAGTTCTTCCCAAGTGTCCTTTTTATCATGATAAAACCCCTCAGGTATTACCATGGAGAAGTCCCTGATGTGGGTGGACCCGACCACTGTCTTCCTTCAGCACCCTGGTTCCTGGAGTTGGATCAATAGGACCCCTGACAGATCTGTGCCTACTTCTACTCGCCACTTCTCACCAACAAGGCGGCGGAGCTCTCCTAGAAACTCATTGGAAGTTCGTCCTACACACTTGCTTCTGGAGAACGCCCTTCCTTTTACTAGCTTTTCCAGACACCTGGGAACTAGCATGCCCAGGCTTCCCCCCTCAGTCACCCCTGAATTTTCAGAATTTGACCTTCTAAGCTCTCATTTGAAACATCAGTCTCATTTTCCAAACAGTTTCAGTGGACAGTGATATTGCCTCTGGAAAACTTAGAATTCTGTTTGCTCCAGGCACACCCTCCCCAGGCCACATTCCTTTCTTTTTAGCTTACCAGAGAACAAAAGTCCTATGAGGAGCAACGAAACCACCTGAACCATTCTTTTTCTATTTCCAGAAATAGTTTATGGGGCCACTGAAAGACGTTGATGTTATCTTTTTAATATTCTGAGAAATAATCCTATTAAACAAAAAACAAGGGAAACTGTTATGCCCACAAGGCGGAATTACCCAAAGCCGACCGGCAGGCTCGAGTTACTTTACAAAACCCTCGCTGTGCGCGGCTCCTATCGCTCCATCAAGGGCTTGGTGAATGAGCAATCATTTGTGGATTCTGCTCATCTCTCTTTGCGAACTTTGTTCTGTGGAATTAGATACAACTTTGACAAATTAGAAAAGGCTCCCCCGTGCCCGCTGTCCCCAGAGCCGCACAGGCCACTGATTGTGCTTTGGCCTTCTGAAGTCCCCTGTGTCAGGCCGTCAGCGGCAGCCCGGCCACCAGAGTCCGCTTTTTAATAAGAAGGTCTGTCAGCACCAGGTTCTTTGGATCTTCCGACCTCTCCTTAATCCCCAGGACGCACTGACTTTCTTCTCTGTTTCGTTTATGGCAACAGGCCCCGTGCCGGGGAAGAAATATCTTCTTTGTTTACAGCATAGAGGCAACAAAATTAACCTTTGAGATTAACTGTAAATGAATGAGGATCACGTCTTAGCTTTGCCTAGGACAGGGGTAGGGATTAACACATGCATCAGGGAGTGAGCGTGCGCACGCGTGTGGATGCATATGCACACGTCCCCCCATGCCCATCATGAGAATCCCAAATATCTTTCTGCTCTTGTTGCCTCTTCTCTATTCATGCCTGGGCTCCTTCTGGGATGGCTAGAGCTAATGAATAATATTCCATGAAAACCTTTTTTTCCCACTTACATTTTACATTCAATATTATTTTGTATTACTTTAAGGTGTGTAGCATAGTGGTTAGACAATCATATACTTTACAAGTGATCCTGCCGATATTTCAAGTGCCTACCTGTCACCATACATAGTTATTACAATATTATTGACTATATTTCCTATGCTATATTTTACACCCCTGTGACTATTTGTAACTACCAATTTGTAGCATGTTTTTTCCAGTCCTCAATTCCATTTGAAGGTATGTAAAACATCAACATATTATAAGTGATGCCCAATATGCCTAAGGATACACACTTGTCTTTGGGACACAGGATCATCTTCCCCAATGGAAATGTTTAGCCCAGTAGAAGTAAACAGTATAGAGCAAGGACCATGAACGACATCGCAAAGGCCATGATAAGGGAAAGTGTCTTTGCATTGGTTTCCATGGCAATGTATTCATGTTTAATAGTGCCCGATGAAAGAGCTGTTGTTCTCTAAGATACAGAAAATAGTGTGCTGGTACATAACCCTCTCCTGTGCTTTTTACTGTAAACAAAAACTGTTTGATAAGACAAATAAATGAGAGCTCTTCATGTTCACTTCTAACTGATTATGTTCCAAAGGCAGTTTGAGTCAATTACACATGCTTAAGTTTTTTTTAAATTTTTTTTCTTTATTGATTAAGGTATTACATATGTGTCCTTATCGCCCCATTGCTCCCCACCCCCCTAAAAAGTTTTTTAAAGAAAAGTTCACACACACACACACACACACACACACACACACACACACCCCAACTGAAACAACAGTTATAAGAGAGAGAGAGAGGAGAATGGAAGTCAACTGCCTCATTTAGGTATTACTCTTGGTCTTTGGAAAGTCCTAAAGGGTAGGACAGGATGAGGTCAAGATTGAATTATTTTTGACCTACGGAGAGCTTAGAAATTCACTTCAGCATCCACTGTCTGCTGCTGAGAGTACAGGGGCCGCCCATCTGCTGTGCACTCCGTTTTTGATGGGCTCTTCACCTTCTAAATCCAGCTCAATTACGACGACAAATCACCACCCCCGGGGTGACCAAACCCAGGCACTCCACCCCAGTGCTCCTGTCTTTAGTTCTTGAAGTTGCTGAAATGTGTCTGGCACTTGGTGGGGCAGTGACTCATGCTGGCCACAACCACTTATTGAAACCAATGGTTCTATTAGAAGCATATTCTGACCCCAGTTTCTTTATATTTGGTTGGATCCTGTGGAATCTGACCACTTTTATCATTTGGTTGCCTTTCATCAAACGGGCTTATGTCCTGCTGGTTTCTGTTCTGCTCTTTCTCTCTTTTAATAAACAGAACAAAATAAAGTGACATGTCAGCACAGAGATATTTTCTTTTTCACTCAACAGTGGCAATGACAATAACAATTAAATAGAAGAGCAGAGGGACCGTGCTGGAGGTGCAAGGTTGGGGTTACATCAAACGGAGAAATAACCAGGTCAGCGCCCAGGAGCCCCGTATAGAACGATCAGCGTTTCAGGGGGATGAAAAGAGCATGTGTGTTGGGGTCCCCAGTGTCCCCATTATCCTCATCTTGGGCCAGGTACTTAACGGGCGCTGCGTTGGTTTTGGTTGAGGAAAGTGCTTGCAGGAAGCAGTTTTTTAAGTTCACTTGATATCTCTGGGAGGTAATAAACACCTTTATTTACAAATAATGCACTTTCTGGGAAGTGCCTTTGTGTGGGCACTGCACACCCCAGCAAAATGAGAGGTTCTTTGTTTTGCCTTGGTGGGAAGAGCGAGGTTCACCTTCAGGATGCCATGCATTTTACTCTCCAGGTGTGTGACAGTGCTTAGGTCCTCGGGCCTCTCTGTTCCTCAGTGTCCCCATTTCTGGGATGGAGTTAATTGCCCTGTAGAGGAATGAGGAGAAGAAAGGGCTCCATTTGACTACCTGGCTTCCTTGGGGCTAGACTTCAAAATGCTATCAGTGCCAGCACCTCCTCAGAGAAGCCTTCCTGGACCACGGCAGGCTGGGTGGCCCCATGCCCACGTGGGTGAGAACACATCGCACTGTCTGTGACCGTAGGTTTATTTGGCCTCTCCACCAATGGCTCCTGTAAGCTTCATGAGGGTAGGAACAATGATGCTCATCTTGTATCTAATAAAACTCGGAGCCCAGCCCAGTGGTAGGTCCCAGTAGACACCTGGGAAAGGCAGTCTGATGATGGGTAAATTGAACTCTGTAATTAAAAGGTGTGCTCAAAAGGATACCAGATTTGCTAATGTCTGTGTAAAAGCGACTCGTGGCAATGTACGTTTTAGCAAATTTTTCAATTTTTACATCAATTTTCACACTTCCTTAAAATAATCTTTCTTTCTTTGTTTTTCTTTATTTTACTGATTTCAGAGAGGAAGGGAGAAAGAGAGAGCTAGAAACACAATGTTGAGAGAGAATCATTGATCGGCTGCCTCCTGCACGCCCCACACTGAGGATCGAGCCTGCAACCCGGGCATGTGCCCTGACCGGGAATCGAACCGTGACCTCCTGGTTCATAGGTCAACGCTCAGCCACTGAGCTACCTGGCAGGGCTAAAATAGTCTTTCTTAAGAGTTCAAGAAGTTTAAGGAAACGAAAAATAAAATACCTTTATTGGGAAAAAATTAGAGTGTCATCGCCCCCCCCCCCCCCCCCGGACATTTTTCTCAAGTGAACTAAGGTAAAGGGTGTAAAGAGTAATGGTCGGATACCAAGGTGAAGGTGAAGGCTCTGGATTGGATAATCACACCCGCTGTGCCCACATTCCTCTGTGACCCGCAGAACAAGGCATCTTTTATCTCTAGGAGGTGAAGTAAAACATATGCCAGGTGGATCTTATTGGGGTGTCAGCCTGGAAGGCAGAAGAGCAACGGAAGATAGATTTTGAATTTTCCAGAAGCAGGGATGAGTCTGTAAATCTAAATTGAATGGTCTCAACACACATGGCCGCTCCAATAACATTTGTCTGAGGAAAACATGGCATGGTTTTTCTCTCTCATCTGTTCCTTTCTTCCTTCTCCTCACATCCGGTATTTCATAATAAAATTTCCAACAGATACGGGTTGTTCCAGTCACCAGCAATACATTGATTAATTATGTGTGCCAGACTTTCAGTGTATAATTAAGCTACACAAAACTGCATTAAAGTAATATGAATCATTTGACTTTAAGCCACCAAAACAAGAAAGCTGAGTGAAAGCAGGATCTCTGACCTCACTCACTCTAGCCTATGGTAGGAGACAAAAGTGCAGAGTCATAAATCATGGCCACCACAACATGACGATGCAGAAAGGAAGTCGTCTGACCTTTGATTTGGAGGAGTTTCAAAGGTAGAAATGAAAGTGAACACTTTGTTCTCCAGCAGAAACCAAAGTCTTTAACTAGGAAACAACACTGAACAAAAACACCTTTAAAAAAAAAAAACTTAAGTGGCTAATGCCTCTTTCTGTTATTATTTTAAAAAATTATTTTATTACATTTTCTCAGTCTGATTTAGATACGGCACATTTACTGTTTCTCAAAACTATTTCATGTCAACATGCTTTTCCTGTTTTTAGAACCAAAATTCATAGAACAAAATATACAAATATATTCCACATCTACAAAAATGTAATGAGTTCTTTAGACCCTCCCAATTAAAAAAAGTGATATTTATTCACTTTGGACAAATTTGGAAAAAGCAAAACAAATGTATGAGAAGGAAAATAAAATCTTTACTATCTTGACATTCCAGTTTGTAGTGTGTGTGTGTGTGTGTGTGTGTGTGTGTGTGTGTGTGTGTATGTGTAGTTTATGATTGTCGTGTTGTATCTACACTTTGGTACCTGCTTCTTTTACTTCACAAGCACATTCCTGGTGAGGTCCATCCCTCAGGCACTGCATTGCTGGGCACTGGGAATACTTTTAGGAAGGGGAAACCAACAACTATACACTAACATCTCCCATGTGGCTGGGACTCTGCTTTGGCAAGGTGGTTGTTATGGGGTGAATTCTCCCAAATGGATGGAGAAGCAGTGAATGGGGCAGAAGAAAGCAGGTGGGACAGAGAGGCAGGGGCGGAGGTGAGAAGAGAAGGCTGATGGATTTCTAAATATTGCCTCTCCTAAGGTCTAGTTCTCTTCCTGCTTTCTGTTCTTTGAGAGGTCCCTGTGTCCTTTTTGCTTAAGTTGTAGAGTTATTGCCTCTAACCACATTGCACCCAATAATGGCTTCTAGAATATTCCCACCCTGCCGCGGAGGCCTGCCTGCCTTTACTGCCTCCTCTGCCTTTACAGTCTTCCATTTAACAGTCCTGCTCCCTCTTTTAAAGGTGATCTTGTAAGGTGTCTTGGATTAGATGTGGCAAGCAGGAATAGGGAGCAATCCGAGTTGACCGTGAACCTGAGACAGGCTGGCACGCATGTATCGTGCCCATTCGATACGGGTAGAGGGAAGACATTTGACTCCATTTACTTAGTAGATGTTTATCAGTTCCCTCAGCAGGAATGTTGCAAAAATCTTCAAAGGAGCCTTTCTTTCCCTTCCCCCTGCACCTTGGATGCGATATTCAGTGAAACATGTTGATTTTTTTTTTTTACAAAACCCATAAAAATGTCCTGGTTGATGTGCAATGTTGTGACAAGCCCTAGTAGATTGTGTCAATCATATTGCTTTATGTTACATTAAGTGACATATTGTAATGTGATTGATACAACATGGGATGACACATCATAATGCAAAATATCATCTGGAATATGTAGAAAAACAACACAAGACTTGAAGCCACTTTGACTGTTTAATTTTTTGACTAGGATGGAGGAAAAATCTCCTTCCTCGGGACAGTGACCTGGGAAAGGGTCCTGTCATGCTGGCGGTTTCCAGGTGCTGCGAGGCCCTTTCCTTTGTAATGTACAGGTGATGGAGCAAACATTTACATTTCTGGGGGGACTGATAAACGCTGAGTTTGAATTGAGTGTCTTTAAGCCTTTTTGCAATTCTTTGGTAACAATATCTTTTCCACACGTCAAAATTGCCTTCATAGCTTATATCAAAAGAATTTCACCTGCTCACTCAAGTTAATAGTCTCCTCTTTAAAATCTTTGTGTGTTTTATTTCTCTTGTTCTATAAAGACCGAGGGAAAAAAATGCCTTTTCAGATTTCACTGTAAGGTCAGTGAGGGCCTTCTAGTGTAATATCTTTTAAAATGATTACTGTATCTCCAGAGTCTTACATAGTGCCTGGCAATAGTAACACTTAATGATACGTGCTTTTCAATAACTTGCCAAAGAGTCTTTGTGTTTAATTATATTTTACTTACATTTATTGAGGGGCATTTAATTGAATATAGTAAAACTCCATGTATTAGTTTCCTAGGGCTGCTCTAGGCTATTATTACAAACAGGCTGGCTTAACACAACAGGGCTTTATTCTCATAGTTATGGAGGACAGAAGTCTGAAAGTGAGGTGTCAGCAGGGCCATGCTCCCCCTGAAGACTTTAGGGGAGGGTAGCTCCTGCTTTTGGTGGCTCCAAGGTTTGTTAGCTTGTGGCCACATACCTCTGCACGTGGCCTCCTCCTCTGTCTCTGTGTCTTTTCTTCTTCTTGTCAGGACACTCGTCATTACATTTAGAGCTCACTTGGATAATCTTGAGGCTGAACGATCTCATCTCAAGACCCTTAACCTAATTATACCTGCAAAGACTCCATTTTCCAACTAAAGTCAGATTCCTGAAGGACTTATATTTTGGGGGACCACCATTCATCTCAGTATACCCCATTTAACCAAAATAATGAGATGACTGTATGTTGGGGGATTAACATTGTTTATTGATGTTGCATAAAATCTCTGTTTAAAACCTTTTCTGTTTATTTTTATGTCTTAATAGTTATAGTATTATGAAGACAATTATAATAAACTAGAGGCCTGGTGCACAAATTCATGCACGGGTGAGGTCTCTCCGGGTGGCCTGCAGAGATCGGGCCTCAGTTTATGCCCCCAGTCTCACAGCCCCGCAGCCCTGCCTGGCACCCCGCCTTGGCTTGGCACCACCCTCTCATCTGCTCCACTATCTTGCCTGCAGGGTGATCAATCAGGCCGGGCCCTCCGCCTGGCTTCCTCAGCATGTAGGAGCCGGGTGGCAGCCCCGCCCCCATTGCCTCTGGTCACTATCTGCAGGGCGATCGGCAGTGCGACAGGCCCTTGCTTGCACCTGCCTTGACCTGCTGCTGCTCACTCACCTGTTCCATTATCCCACCGCAGTCCCGCTCTCGTCAGAGCCCATCGGGGCCGGCAGTGCCTCCACTGCTGCCCGCTGCCAGTGCCATGTTGCCAACACCTTCCATGTTCCATGCTGCCTCCTGGTGGTCATCGCATGTCATAGCGAGCAGTCGAACTCCTGGTTGAACAACCACCTGAGGGGAAAATTTGCATATTAGGCTTTTATTATATAGGATATCATTATAGTATCACAGGCAGGGTTCCCAATCTGAATATGAATATTAACTATTAATTAAAGATAGAGAGAATTGAAAAAACTGAGATGACTTTATTGACCTTAATACAGACTCTTAAAGTCCTTTAAAAAACGTGCCAACTGACCTCATGTCCTCCCAGAGTGGGCTATGAGAGGTACGTGATTAAGCATAAGCATAATGTATGGAGGGTTCTGGCTAGTTGAAGATTTTGAGTAAGTAGGACCCATTTGAGTTTCTTCAAATGTGAATTTCATCCCTGTTACCTCCCCTTAAGCCCATATCTACCTACAGGCATAATTCAGAGAGGAGAGAAATTTATGTTTGAAGTGACTAAGGAAGGTATTGTGGAAGATGTAAGTGATAAGGGAACAGGATGGGAAAATGTGTGGCCTCATAGTTATGCCTCAGGGCCACCAAATACTCATTCAGAAGAGCACCAATCCTTAAAGTAATGTGGGACTAAGCCCTTAGAACCAGGCATCGTGTAATCATGCTGGCCAATATGCCCCTCGTCCTTCTAACAGCAAGGTAGCATGACTGTAGACTTTTCTTTGTTCAATATCTTGTGGCTGCATAGAGTCATTTAATAAATCAAAATAATCTCTTTCAATTTCCACCGTGGCTACATTGGTATTCTTTTGAATGAAGTTCAGTTATTGGGATGGCATATATTACTTTGAATGATTTTATAGCTCAATCAATACACATATCTTCATAAATAAATATTGATGTCTCTTGCATGCCTACACCAGTGTCCTGCACATGCACACTCAGACTGGCTGTTAGGACCTGGGCAATTAATTTTCTTATTGATTTTAGCAGGGGGGGGGGGAGAGAGAGAGAGAGAGAGAGAGAGAGAGAGAGAGAGAGAGAGAAAGAGAGAAATATCACATACCCTGACCAGGGAGCGGACCTGTAACCCACCATGTGCCCCTTCAGTGTATGGGACAACACTCCAGCCATCTGAACCACAGTGGCCAGGGATGGGTAAAATTAACATATTTATTTTAGCCTTACCTTAAACTCTGTCACTCACGTCTGCATGTGGCCCTTCCCAAAAGGAAGAGAAATTCTGAAACAAACAAAATCATCCAGAAATTTGTTACACTGAAAAAACTTCATGAAAAAGTTTGAGAACTAAATCTGCTGTTTGAGAATCAAATTTGAGAACTAAATTTGCTGAGCTCCATTTGTATAGAATAAACAGACTCAACTCATTAAGGAAATGAATACCTAAATGCCTTTAGTCTTTGAAAATGGTCAGCCAAGAAGAAATAGAATGTTTTCCTAGTAGGTTCAGAAAAGGGAAAATCTTAACTAAATCCTCAAACAAATAACAAAGGTCGCTAATTAAGAAAACAAAGCTACCTGGGCATATCCTTCTAAGGTGCAATGAAATCCCGGTATCTGATATCCCAGCGATCATGTTCCTTACATGTACTAAGTAAGGTTCTTATATAATCTTTTTAAAAAATTTTATTTTTTACTTATTGTCTAAAGTTTTACATATGTCTCCTTTTTCCCCACTTGACCCCCTCACCCCCAGCCATTCCCACCCAGGCATGTCCCCACTGCCCCAGGGTCTGTGTCCACTGGCCATGCTAATATGCATGCATCCAAGTCCTTTGGGTGCTCTCTAACCCTCCTCCCCTGCCATTTGTTTCTGGATCTATTCTTGTTCATCCAATTATGTTGATCATTATATCCCACATATGAGTGAGATCTTGTGATATTTATCTTTCTCTGACTGGCTTATTTCACTTAGCATAATGCTCTCCAGTTCCATCCATGCTGTTGCAAATGGTAAAAGTTCCTTCTTTTTTATAGCAGCATAGTATTCCATTGTGTAGATGTATCACAGTTTTCTAATCCATTCATCTGCTGATGGGCACTTAAATTGTTTCCAAATCTTAGCTATTGTAAATTGTGCTGCTATGAACATAGGGGGGTGAATATATCCTTTCTGATTGGTGTTTCTGGTTTCTTGGGATACAGTCCTAGAAGTGGGATTACTGGGTTAAACGGGAGTTCCATTTTTAACTTTTTGAGGAAACTTCATACTGTCTTCCAGAGTGGCTGCACCAGTCTGCATTCCCACCAGCAGTGCACGAGGGTTCCTTTTTCTCCACATCCTCACCAGCACTTGTCGTTTGTTGTTTTATTGATGACAGCCATTCTGGCAGGTGTGAGATGGTACCTCATTGTTGTTTTGATTTGTATCTCTCGGATGATTAATGACTTTGAGCATGTTTTTATATGTCTCTCAGCCTTCTGCATGTCCTCTTTTAAAAAGTGTCTATTTAGGTCCTTTGCTCATTTTTTGATTGGATTGTTTATTTTCCTTTTTTTAAGTTGTATGAGTTCTGTGTAAATTTTGGAGATTAAACCCTTATCGGTGATAACATTGGCAAATATGTTCTCCCATGCAGTGGGCTTTCTTGTTATTTTGCTGATGGTTTCCTTTGCTGTGCAAAAGCTTTTTATTTTGATGTAGTCCCATTTGTTTATTTTCTCCTTCCTCTTCATTGTCCTAGGACCTGTGAAGGTAAAGATATTGCTACGACATATGTCTGCTATTTTGCTGCCTATGGAGTCTTGCAGGATTTTTATGGTTTCCCATCTTATGTTTAAGTCCTTTATTCATTTTGAGTTTATTTTTGTGTATGGTGTAAGTTGGTGATCTAGTTTCATTTTTTTGTATGTATCTGACCAAATTTCCCAGCACCATTTATTGAAGAGACTGTTTTGACTTCATTGTATGCTCTTGCCTCCTTTGTCAAATATTAATTGAGCGTAATGGCTTGGGTCGATTTCTGGGTTCTCTGTTCTGCATATAATCTTATATTTTACAGTCAGATATATTAAATTTAAAGTTCAGTACACAGAATACTACTCAGCCATAAAAAAGGAGGAAATATTACCTTTGCAACAGGATGGACTTGGAGAGTATTATGCTAAGTGAAATAAGCCAGTCAGAGAAAGACAAGTACCATATGATTTCACTCATATATGGAATCTAATGAACAAAATAAACTAACAAACTAAATGGAGACAGACTCATTGATACAGAGAACAGACTGACAGCTGTCAGAGGAAAAGGGGTTAGGGACTGGGGGAGAAGGGTGAAGGGATTAAGAAAAGAAAAAAAAAGACTCGTGGACACAGACAACAGTATGGTGACTGCCAGAGGGAAGGGTGGGTGGGGAGAGGCAGAAGAGAGTATAGGAGGGATAAATGATGATGAAAGGAGACTTGACTTGGGGTGGTAAACACACAATATAATATACAGATGATGTATTATACAATTGTATACCTGAAACTTAATTTTATTAAACAATGTCACCCCAATAAATTAAATAAAAAAAAATAAAGTTCAGTGCATAGTAAATTATTGTCAAGTAAATGGTACCATGTCTAAATTTCTAAAATATTTTGGTTTCAGTAGGAACTCAACCCCAGCTACAGTGTCTATAGCCAGGGCATAGGGTCTCACCTACAACTTCACAAATGAAGGGTAACTAGGCTGCTAACCCACATGTTCCTTCTCAAAGGGGTCATGTAACCTCTGTTGTATGTATTATAATCATAGCATGTAGACTATATCTGCCTATTTCAAAGCCAACATCAAGATACTCTTTTTTAATTGTTGTTATTAACAAAATCATCCTGCTGAGGGAGAAAGATCAGAGAAAAAGAGAATAGCTTAGAATTAGGGCCAGAGGCCGAACTGTGGGACAAAAGGATTTTTGTTTGTTTGATTCACAAGAGTGGAAATTTATTCCCAAATGCTGGATGACAGGTGTATCCTTTCATTGTGGTTTTGGGGGCCTACTGTGTATACTCAGTGGGGTATTTTTAACATGTTTGCAAAATATCTTCTCTAGTCAGTTTGTATCAGATATTGTCCCGATAACTTTATATTTTGAGCTCCATTTCGGTGTTGATTTATTACCTGCATGAGAACCTCCTTGTCAAGTGTTATAAAAAGAAAAGGCAAGCCCTTTACCCATTTAGCGGTATCAGAACAGTGTTGTCCCTAAACTTTGAATTCCTTTAAATTGCCTAAGCTTAGAGCCCGATCTCACCTATTTCTGTGCAATTTATTTCAAACCTTTCCCAGGCGTAGATTTTTTTTAACATTTCATTTTGTAATTTTCCTACTTATTTTTATGTTATTTTTATTTTCTTGGTCCCAAGATTATAAAGTAATTCTGCTCAGAGTCAGGAAATTTTAAGTAACTAAATGAGAACCCTGCGTATAAATTTTAAGGCATCCTATGTTGTTTTACTTCTGGGCATGCATTTGTGCTGGTAATTTGATAACATAGAGCACAGAATGAAGAAAGTGAAGAATGATCAACATATGAGGGCGTGTGTGCTGCATATTCAGACCTTATCAGCTCCAGGATCAGTTATCTGTTTGAGGAAAATTACATTGCATCTGTCAATAGACTTAATAACTCAGTGCCTGCTATTTGATAATGGATAATCACACAAATTCAGGAAGCTGGACCATATGCCATTCCAGTTTTCTATTCTCTGATTCACCTTAATTTTCTAGATGAGTGAAATTATCTAGTCCTGGACTCAAGATGGCATACATGGAAATAGAGGAATCCGGCCGCCTCTGATGTTAGCCCACGCAGGTCAGGGCTGCCTGGTTATGTCTGCAACCCTGGCATCTAATTGAAATGGGCAGAGTTCGGAAAATTGTAAACCTGGACAATGCAAGAGATTAATGGATGGAAAATAACAAAGGGCACATGCAGAACAGCTGAGGGAATTGGTAGTGGGAAAGAGTGAGGCCACAGAAGCTACAGATTCAGGCGCTAAGGAATAATTCTACATCTCTATATATGAACCACAAAAGATGGGGACTAAATGGTAGAGCTGATTTAGGGATACTTTTTCCTGGAGATGGGGATCCCTCATGGGCCCTACATTCCTGTTGATCCAGGATGCTACATCTCTATTTATAGAACCATTTATCTACTCTCCAATAATATAGTTATTGTATCACTTAATAATGATTTGTCTATGAGTATTACATGACATAATTTCAGTGACTGAAACATATAGGTGTTGCTTTTTCTTAGATATCAAGAAGACCAGATGTAGGCAGTTTCTGGTGTAAATTTGGCTGCTCAGGGATGTCATCAGGGACTCAAACTCTTTCCATCTTTTTGCTGTGTCCTCCATACCAGGGCTCTTGTCTTCATGCTTGTTTCTGGTGGTTGCCAGGTGGCCACTGCATCTGTCTCCTCCTGTACAAGGCAGGAAGGGAGGATCTGAGCCATCAGCACCTGCCCCTTCACATCAGGAGAAGCAAACCTGCTCCAGAGGCTCCCAATAGACGTTGGCTTCCTTCCCATTAGCCTGAACCATATCACATTGCCATCCTGAACTTCAAAGGAAGCTGGGCAAGCGAGTATGTTGCTTGGGACTGGGCATCTTGCTGCTTGAAGACAATCAGTTTTATGCACCAGAAAGGGGGGAAGGATGCATATCAGTTAGGAAATGAGGAGGGACTGCCACAACCATGTATTTAAGCTTTATTGTGGAAGGAGAATGTGTTAGACTACTGTGCTATTTCATATAATTACAGGGAAGGCGTGGTTCGAGTGATCCCACTGGTGGGGTCATCTGGACCCACTGCAGTCTGGCTTTACATTCTCTAATATGAACTATTTGAATGTTTTTGGAATTTGTATCAAATCAAGCAAAACCACCAGGATACACCTTAGAGAGCTGACTCAGCAGGAACAGGAAACTGAATCATGTTTCAACCTGGTGCTTGGCTGCAATTATCCCTTAGATTTCATGTTAAGTGCCCAGCCTGTTTTGTCTGTCCAGACCAAGGAAAGTATAGTGTCAGTCACCGGTGACTGACATGGCGCTTAACATGTTAAGGCCACAGTCTACACTGAGATTCTCTCAATCTCTCTCTCTCTCTCTCTCCCCTTTTTGGACCTCTGGTTTCTATTGGCTAGAAATAATAATTAAGTCATTTCTTAGAGGAGGATGTAATGAGTTTGTCACTTTTTAACTTAATCACATAGATAAAAACTTGAAAACAAGATAGCTCACTTATTAAATATATTTTGTATCTATATTACATTTTTTCCTCCCAGAGCTCCTCAGCGGGTTTGGTGTGCATCTAATATATCCCCAGAAATGCTAAAGAAGAAAGTTGAGGCAGATCCTATTATCCCGTTTTGCAGATATGGATCCTGAGACTCAACAGCTTCTTTCTGAGTCACACAACAACAGTCATCACTGCAAATACTGCTGCAAAACACCTTCCACTCAGCCACATCACCTTGCTGCAAATGAATGTCTCCTGGGAAGCTAAATCATGACCGCAAATGAAGGCAAGATCACTTGTCATGTATTTATTTTTGAAGTGATGAGTTTCTTGAGTGGCCAAGTAGAGAGTACAAAAGTCCTTGGACAGAAGATTTGCAGAAAACTGGGCTTTTTTTTTTGTAGATTCATGAGAGCTTAAAGATGTCACCATTTTTGTTCCTGCATCCTTTAAGCAAGAAAGAACTTGTTTCAATTTAGAATTTGTACTCCTCATTCTTATGCCTAATCAGGAAAGAGCTATGAATCAGTATTTAAAATTGTAATATGAGAGTGACCTTTTTTCTTTCTTTTATTCACTCTTTTAACTATTGCTGGAGTGTCCACTAAGTCCTTGGCATGGCTCTAGGTGGGGAGAATCAGAGACAGACAGATGAGGTTGCTGCTCCCCTGCGGCTTTCATTCTAGTGTATGGCAGACACCAGCAGCAAATGTGATTATTTGTGCTTTTAACGAGCTGAACGTGAGAGGTGGCCAGCAGAAAATGACTTAGTTTTTCCCACCATTGTTCCCTGGAACCCGATTTTTGGACGGTTTATCCTTTTCCTATGGGTGAAACCTTTGGCTGGCATAACTTTTCCAGCCACAGTAGTTATAAGAAGACGCTCCAAATATTTAAAGGCCATTGCTCTGAGATAGGACAAGGTAGATTTGCTGAAGGAACAGAAGACCCAATGGGCCATTGTGACCTTGCTTTAAGGAAAAAGGGGAGGTGGAGCTGAGCTGGAAATGCAAGGGAAGCCTAGCCAGGTCATGGGCCAGGAGTGTGGCTGTATTTCGCAGTGTGACCAGCGGCATGGGAAGGCCATGAGCAAGGGAGTGATGTCATGTAATGCATCATCTGAAGATCACTCTGACTTGTTTGGGGGGAATGAACTGTAGGGAAGGAAGCAAGAGAGGAAATAGAGAAAACAGTTGGGAGAGACTCTTGCCTTGGTCCACAGGAGAAATGAAGGAGATGTGGGGGAGGGTGGAGGTGGAATTGGGGTAGATTCCAAGTCTTTCAGGTGGACCCTTCTCTTTCACAGCCTGTAAAACCTACCGTGATGGCAGCCATGTGCAGCAAGCCCTCCCTGAATTTCACATGGGTACTTTTATGAATTAAAGAAGTGCCTTTTATATGATGTAGAGATAAATGTGTCTTTTTTGGCTCCCCTACCTTCTCTAATATCTCAAATCCGCTTTCTAAATGCAGGTCTTAGAATATAAATACTCACTGAAGGCATAAAATCAAGCTACAGTAAACTTTCCCTGACTCGAAATTTTTCTAATTGTCACACCTTGGCATAATTTAGCCTTCAGTCCTTACACAGAGGGAAAAGTTTCATTAAACAGCATTTGGTTTTCTGACTTTTTAAAAAGGTATTCTCACTGCCCTTCAACTTTTCCCCTCCCTCTCTCCCTTCTTCGGTCCTTCCCTCCTTCCCTGTCTCTCCCCTTCCTTCCTTCCTTCCTTCCTCCTTCCCTCCCTCCCTCCCTCCCTCCCTCCCTCCCTCCCTCCTTCCCTCCCTCCCTCCCTCCTTCCCTCCTTTCCTCTCTCGCTTCCTCTCACCACCCCCCCCCCCCATAAAGTAATAAGAGAATGGAGAAAGCTAAGGGCTTGATTTCATTTACTTTGGGAGAAAATCCAAGGGGTGGGGCCATCATTAACCAGGTTTATGTTGATACACATTTGCCAATAATTATTTTGAGGAGGGGAAAAAAAGAAATTCAGTGATAACTTCAGAAAACAAAGAAACATTCCTGATAAAACTATAAACCACCCCAAGAGCCACCATCAAACTTCAGCACAGTGTATGGTTTCAAAGCAGGATTTATGAAGCAAAAACCGTGATTAAAGTAAGAATAATATGAGCTTTGTGCAGCCCTATTGGCCCCTGGTGTGTAACTGAAGACTCCCTTCTCCGTGTCCTCTGCAGTGACAGGGTTCTGCGAGGTGAAATTGCCTCTGGGAGGAGCGCGCTGCACACCCAGTCGGGGGAAACTGGTCTTATTAACCTGGGGCCTCTATACTTCTTGTTTTAAAAACAAAGACAAAACTAAGGTTGGAGTTCAAAGCAGTACAGTTTCTGACATATACCCCCAAACACATCTTGGGCTTCTCAGCTGAGGGGTACTGATTGGACTTCTCTGACCCTTCAGATGGACTCTTCTTGAAAATTGAAGTTTGGCTAAGTTTTCTTCTTGACTTTCCCTTTTTAAAAAAATTAGATCTCTCTCCCCTCTCCTCACCCCCAAACTTCCTACTGTCCTCTAGTCCAAGTTTTGGGGCTCTCCTTGCTTCTTCCTCATCTCTCTTTCTCACCCCCTTTATACCACAATTTTTTGCCCTTCTTCCTTTGCTCTTCTTGACCACCCAACCCTCTAGGCCCCACCCCCTTCTTCTCTACCTCTCCTCCATCCCCCATGACCTCATGCCAGGCATTATTAGTTCACAATAACTGCAGATGTTTGTCTTCTGTGTCCTTTAGACTCCATTTTGGGTGGAGACAGATGTGGAAGTCACTCTAAGTGTAAGGATGGATTCAAGCCAATGAAGCCTTTTGTTGTCCCATTAGCATCTCAGGGACATACTGGATGAGTCCTGCAGGATGGACTAAGCCGTGGTTGGTTTCCGGTGCCTGTGTGAGACTACCACAGCTTCCGGGCCTCAGGGTGCTCATTTGCAAGTGAAGGGGTCAGACCAGTTAAAGACTAAGATCCTTAAACTCCATTTAATCACTCTCATTTCCTAGAGCGACAATGCTCCTTATTACCAAGGCTGGTCAGAAAAGCAAGACACCTTGCAGATGAGACAGTTATCCCACACGCCTGTGAATGTCTGGGCGAAATATGGGGCCCAGAGAGTCCTGATGAAAGTGGAAGAGCCCCAAGGCGTGAAAGTGTCCATTCCCTCTGCGACAACAGCTGCCTTGTCCTGATATCAGGTCAAGAGGCTGATGCCTACCTCGCAAGGTGACGAGTTGGCCAGCTCTCCCCTCTGCTGGTGAGCTGACGGCCTTCAGGCCCAAAACAACCCCAAAAAACTCATTCAGAAGGAGGGGAGAATAAAAAACACCAAACCTAGGCAACTTCAGAGATCATCTTTTCCTTTAAAGCTTTTGCTTCACTGTGAATGGCCAAATCGCTCTGGTGTCCTCTGCGGCCTTGTGACTTATCCCACCAGCCTTCTCTGCGTCTCACAGGCAGCAGGCTGGGCTGCCAGAGGCGGCTCCTCTGATTCATTCCTTCAGGACCACGGCCTGTAATTTCTCCGAAGACATTTCTGCTTTTCTCGAGGCAAATGAAACTTCATGGACCAAAGACCAGCGCAAGGGAGGGAGTGGGGAAGAGAGAAAGGCACTTCTCAGCACCCGCAGAGGAAAAGTGCTGACCCAGCGTGGGGCACTGGGACTGGGAGCCCAGCGCTGGAGCAGATGGCCGCTGCACGTGCACATTAATCAAGCAGCTTCCTGCGTGTCAGGTGGAGCGTGATGCCTGGTGATAAGTGCTCAGTATTCAGAATGAGAAATGTAACAGCCTTCCTCTCTCTCTCTCTCTCTCTCTCTCTCTCTCTCTCTCTCGCAAAATAGGAGCAGACATTTCCCATTTCTAGCCCAGATGCTACCATTTCTCTGTTATTTGCACTTTCTGAGTTGAAATGCAACAGATGTTTCAAAGGGTTTAAAACTAAATTCCTCGTTAGAGACCATGACAAATAAATCGCACACCTCATTTTGGGGCCTTCCTTTGCTCAGGCTCTTGGCAGATTATGTTTTCCAAGGTGGAGAGGGGGAAGAAGAATTCTGTAATAAAATGATGATGAAAAGAACATAATGATAATCATGATTATTTATCGGTGGAGCTGGGACGTTCAGTTACTCCAAGTGGTTTCCCATCTGTTATTTTATTTGACACTCACAGTTACCCAAGGGGGAAGGCATGCTTGCCTCCCCCTTTTATGAAGAAATTGAAGAGCAAACAGGATAAGGGAATTGACTGAAAATGAAGCAGATCCACATTTAAAGATAAGAGCTTGATTGGACACTGGCATACTAGGGTCGTTGCGTGCACACACAAAACACTCGAATTCCTTCAATCAACCCAATTTCCCAGCCTTTACCAACAGAAGAGGCCCCAGTATAAGTACATGCACATTTCACTGAACGTTAGCCGCCCTGTATTATTTCCAAGGGTCGCCAGGGGGCATCAGCTATATTGACCACCGCCATGATATTCTTTGCTCTCCTTTAAATATCTGAAGCCATGAACCTCACTCCTGCCACACAGCTGGGGCCTTTTGTGTGAACAGCTTTTCTTGCTGAGACCTTCCGGAAGCTCCAGACCCAGGCCTCTGTCACCGTCACCCTGTGCCCTTCAGACTGCCCTGTGCTGGAGCCAGGCTGTGATCCTTGCAGGATGGGGTGGCCTTTCTCCCCAGCAGCCCTTCCATCTTCTAAGTATTCCTCAGTCCCTTGTGCTAACAGCTTTTTTATTATTTTTATTTATTTATTTATTTATTTAGCCCCTCTCTCTCCCCAGGACCGGAGCTGGGTATAAATCCCATAGGCTCCTATTGTCCTCTTCTATTGTAGGGCATCAGTTAATCAAAGTCTGACTCAAGCTCCCCGAGAGCACACCGCTCCGTCGGCCCTTCCACTTCACCTCTTACATATTAAAACAAAAAACAAAAAACTAGAGAAGGAGTAAATAGTTCCCAGAGGAACAGCAAAGCTTAGATGCTCCTCAAAGAGAACTTGCTTGCTCCTGTTAGGCCTTGGCTGGCAACTCTCCCGAGAGAACCTGTTGTTAGCTCCATCAGGGGCCTGCAGGGGAGGTGAGGGCAGATAGCGGCCCCAGCGCAGCTGTCTGGCAGGTGAGGGTGAAAGACAGCACAGTGAGAGCTGTGGATGCCTTGTCATCCCTACCGTTTCTGTCACCATCTCCTCTATTCCATACAATTTGTGAATCTGACTATAATTGTTCCTTTTGCATTTTCTTTACAGCCAGTTTATTGTAGAAGGTCTGCCAACTTTCAGACTGTGGAAGTAACCTTTTGCTATCACAGTATCAGAACACAAAAGTCTATGCAATTTAAAATTCAGGGGTAACTTGCAGAAAAGAACTTAAAATAGAGCAAAACCAAAAATAGTGCCTTGGATCTTAATTATTCTTCCTCTTTTTTTTTTCCCTCAGAACACTTAGGTCCCTGTTGGGCTTTGTGTACCTAGAAAAAGTAAGAGCTTTAAGTAAATTAATATCATCCAACATGCCTATTTTCCTCTTGACTAAATTCCAGCAGTACTTATATCCAGATTTTCTCACATGTGTTACCCTCATCTCTGTTACTGCTGCTCCTCATGTGTATAACTTGGAGTTTAGCTGTCTCTTAGTGATATGGTTTCAGATTATTCACACTTCCTCTCTTCTATCTGAATAATTAGATGAGTTTGGGGAATACACAAATACACACACACACACACACACACACACACGCGCACACGCACACAGATGATAGCAACAAAAGCTCCTCTCTATGGAACTCCGATGTCGTTTAATTGGTTGAGTCACCAGCTTTAGCTCAGTGATTTCACCCTTCATTGTGGGAGTGACTTCTGTACTAGGATGTGTCCACACAACCCAACTGAGGTACAAATAGCTTGGGGTTAATAGTTTAAGAAATGTTTCACATTAAGCCACTTGCCCTGATGAAAATATGGTCGCCTCTGTCTTTAAGAAAAAAATTCGTCTTGAGACATAGTCTTTGTTCTTTAGGCAACAGTGTGGGGCAGAAGCCCCAGTGAATTAGCACTTGAAGTGTGAGGAACCCAGTGGTTCACCCTCTTCATTGGACAGAGGGGGAAATTCAGGGTTCCAAGATGTACCTGACCCAAGCGCAGTGATCCGGCTTGTGGGAGCCAGCTGAGCGGAGACCTCAGCGGTTCTGCCTCCCTGTGGTAACTGAAACAATGGGAAGTGTGCCGACTGGATGCACTTTATTTAAAAACACAAGCAGGTATGCTGCCAAGGCCTCCCACTTACCCTGCTGGTCACCGACTCCTGCTGTGGGAAGCATCCTCACGCTAAAGACATAGAGACATTTTGAATAAGCAAGTGGCATTGAGGCTTCTACCCCTGGTGGTGTTCACAATAGACTGAAATTGGTCCTGCAGTCGCCCCCGCTATATTAGTGAGCCTCTTGCAGGAAGTGTTGCTAGAGCACTTTGCTTTCTTGTGAGCCACTCTTTCCAGTTTCTGTTGCCTTGAAGTGAAGGCATAGAAAAACCAGGCGGATGTCTCAATTTGGGCCAAATGACCTGTGTAATAGCAGTAGTTACAATTGATTCCAGAGGACACACACTCTTTGCTTCTTTCATTTCTACGTTATGAGGCAAATAGAAAGAAAAATGAATATTTGGGGCAGGCAATGAAAAAAATCCGCAATTGTTTCTCAGAGACCCGCATAGATGTGTGAGTCCATATCCCGGAGCAGATTAAAGCCCTTTTGACACATAATACAACCAAGATCAGATATCAGCATTCTAAGAGCATCATTAAAGGAGGTACCATGGGGGTTCTTAGCATTAATAATAGGCGATTATGAGGGCCTTGCCACGTCCTGAGTATCTCTCATGCATACAGACTCACAAACCTTCCCCGACAAAAAGAAGGAAGGGGCTGAGTCATAAAATAATGAGAGTCAAGTGTTGCCTTAGGACAGCTGTTCCCTGTTGTTGGAGAATCTGAGCTTAAGGTAGGGAGAGAGGGAGGAGATTTTGTTTTGTTTCTGTCTACATGACATGTTTAATGTTTTAGCCTTGATTTTAATGCAGTTTGTATTTGAGAAAAGAGGGGATATTTCGATTCCAAATATGATCAGGTACGTGGCTGATCAAGTTCCAAGTTCAGAGTTCAAAATTTTAGATAGCAAAGGCTGTGGCCGGCGATGGTTTCCGATGTCCGCAGATGAGCAAGGAGCACGGCTCTGGACGGGCGGGAATCATGTTCTGCTGCCTCAGCTGGCTCCGGGCCTGGGGGTGGCAGGATGGCAGCCCTCTGGGAACACAGTGTGTGTGAGGCCAGGGGTGGCAGTCGCAGCTTCTCCACGCTCCCAGGGGAGGAGCTGGAGAGCAGGGAGGACACTGGACGCTCCTCAGATCAGTGTCTTGACCATCAATAAAGCCGAGTCCCACATTGTCCTACGAGAGAACTGGGTCAGGAATCCTTTGTTAGAGTTAGGTGTGGGTCATTCACTCACGAGGATAGAATTTGGTCTCATTTGCCATTTAGCAGCTATGCTCCCTTTCCTGTTTGAATTACAGCTACTCTTCCGCTGCATGGGGCTTGCTGACCACCCCATGTTATCTATGTGTTTAAGCTCTCGCTTTTAAAAAAATGGCCTCATGGTCAATTATGTGAAAAACACTTAAAATATTCGTTGTGTTTTTTTAAAGTATGAAACCCCAGATGAGCTATTTGTAGGCTTTTTCAAATATGTGTTTCCCCTTAGTCATGAGAAATAATCATTTGCTGAGCTTATATGAAGGCAACTTCAAAAAACTTCAGTTTGCCTCACAACTTATAACCCAGAATTTTAAAAGCAGCCCCAGGTACCTCTCCCACCATTCCATTTCACTGCATGCTTTAGTTACAAGTGGATATAAGACTTTCCCCTGAAACTTGCCATTTACCGAATATGGCATTAACTCCGCACCCAAGTACTTCAGCAATGGTTTCTCTGTTCAAACATTGTTTTCACCTAAGCAGGAGCCAGAACTGTATTCTTCTTATTTCTTTTTCTTTTTTTAAATTATATTTTTATTGATTTCAGAGAGGAAGGGAGAGGGAAAGAGAGATAAAAGCATCAATTATGAGAGAGAATCATCTATCAGCTGCCTCCTGCACGACCCCCACTCGGGTTGAGCCTGCAACCTGGGCATGTGCCTCGACCAGGAATCGAACCTTGACCACCTGGTTCAAAGCTCCATGCTCAGCAACTGAGCCACACCAGCTGGGCTATTGTTCTTATTTCTTTTCAAATTTTCTGGCAACCCTTGGAAGCGGCCACTGGTCATCAAGTCAGCAAATCCTAGCTCTTCATTAAACTCATTTTTTTTTCTTTTCTGAGCCTCAGGTCAGTTCAATAACACGTGGATAAAATCTTCAAGTGGCAAGTAGAAATTCCCCACCAGCTGCGGTCCTCATTTTTATCAAATAACCTACCACGTTTTAATGGTTCTGGATGGTTCAGGGTCTCCAATTTTAAGTAGATCTGTGATTCTCTGCCTATAGCAATTATGAAATGACACCCAACCAGAAGACAGTAGCTGTTAATAACATTTTAGTATAAGTATACCCCATGCAATATTTTGGACATACTTATGCTGCAGTGTTAGTTGTTACATATCTGAAACTCACAGTTAACTGGGTATCCTATATTTTGTCTGGCAACCCTACATGAGGACAAAGGGCCGAGGCCATTGTATGTAGTCAGTGAAGTGAGAGTATGGTCCAACACTAAGACTCCTGTGCCCGGAGATCATGTCAAGAGAATAATCAGTTCTGGTCACCTGGAAGTGCAGAGGAAAAAGCTAATCCAGGGCTTCTATGTTGGGGTCCAGGAGATCAGACTCCGCAATAAACAGAAAGTGAGGTTAGGAAACCAGATCTAAATCAGGTGACCACACTTGACAGTTTTCTGTGTGAGGATGTTCTTTATTACCCATGCGTGTCTTTCTCCCTTTATTCTCCCTAAACTGCCCATAAAGATGAATGTGGTTTTCTGTCTAGTGATGCTATAGGAAGTGGAGCATTAATGAGGAAAAGATGGCTATCTGTCCATCCAGGACCCTCTGGGTACTTAATGCTAACCAGCTTCTCTCCTGGTTAGTATTAAGTTGGTGTCACAGGCTCTCCTAGGCAGCTGATACTTAAAGCACATACCAGGCTGGTCAAACCCCTTACGGAAATAGGCAGGGACCCACAAACCTGCCACGGGGCCCTGACTCCTTGCTTCATATCGCCATGCTGCTGGGGAAGGTGGGCACTGCTGTGAAGGGTGGGACACTGGGCTACAAATCAGGAGACCACAGCACATTCTGATTCTATTTGCTTGTCCTCCAGTTGGAGATAAGAATCCTTTCTATATAAAGGAGTGGATGTAATGACAAGACAGGGTAATGACTGGGTGAGGCTCCCGAAATGGACGGAATACCAGATAAACACAAGAGAACACTGTTTTTTGAGTGGGGGTAGGGTGGGGGGGGCAATTGGGGGATAAGAACACATATGTAATACCTTAATCAATAAAGAAATTTAAAAAAAGAATTTAGAATAATAATAATAATAATAATAATAAAAGAGAACACTGTTTTCCTTTGCTCATTTCTGCTGCCTTCTTCTTATTGGTGGATGGCTATATACCCCATTTTGGCCTGGACAGTTCAGATTATACCTTTTGTACCAGCATAATCATTATCAACACCCCTTTCACCGGCATACAAGGAAGATGCATTATGATGTTACTAAAGTGACAACATGTTGGTAAATATGTTTATGAATGCCAACCTAGGATATATTTGACAACAGAATACTTGACATTAGGACCTGGTAATTTTGATGTGTCAGAGGTCATACAGTTTCAAAGTGGCCATGGTGAACACCCAGTCTTCCAATCTCAAGGTCAGGACTCTGTTGCTATATCCTGTCCCACTTTAACCCAGAAAGATGATAATGAGGTTTCAGGAAGAGAAAGAGGTAAGATCCTTCTCTTTCCTTGCCATAATCCCATCGGATAGGATTTCTCAGCCTCAGCACTACTGACATTTGGGGGAGAATAATTCTCTGTTTTGGGGACCATCCCATGAACTGAAGGATGTTAGCAGCATGCCTGGCCTCTACCTACTAGATGCCTGTAGCACCCCTGCTATCCCCAGTTGGGACACCAAAAATATCTCCAGACGTTGCTAAACATTTGCTGGGGGCAAAATCATGTCCCTTTAAAAATCACAATTTTAGGAGAAAGAGGATTAAGATTTCTTGAAGAAAAGTTTCCTTTTGTCCACATTGTAGTCATCATACTTGGACTTGGAGGAAAAGAGGCCATTGTATGTAGTCAGTAAAGTGAGAGTATGGTCCAACACTAAGGACCATAGTTACAGCTCCAAACCATAGACTTAATACAACAATGACAATCACTACTAATGTTTTAAAGCCCTTTATATTTACCAAGAGAACCCTGTGCTGTAGGCCAAGGTTGCCTGGTAATACTTGGGAGGAGGGAGATCTGCTATTGCCACGTGTGAGCCTCGCGCCAGGTGTGCTAGAGAGCACTTCCAGGATTTGGAGAGTAGGACAGATGTTCATAGTGGGGCTGCTTACTGTTGTCTAGGACTTTTGAAAGTAAGCATAATCTTAGATCACAATGCCAGGCAGTGACATCTTATATCAGGATGCCAGATACATGGGTAATGAAGGAGCACACACCTCATCATGCAAACAATGCACAGTTTGAGACCCATCCTTATATATAAAGGTAAGATAGTTCACACACTGTCTAGAACCTTCTCTGTACTCCATACCTTCCGAAGGAGGATGTCTGCCTCTTGCTTCCAAGAAACTTTAATATTAAAGATTGAGTCTGAATATTTGCTCATTCTTTTGCAGAAAGTCTGGGATCTTTATCAACCAATGTCAGGCGGATGCTGCAAATGTACTGGATGCTGTGGCTGCGGCTTTCTGAGTATTCTGTGTCCTCATTCTCTCTGCAAGATCAGTGACCTCCATTTAAAAATATTGGTTGAAGAAAAAAATAACCTGATTCCCCTCTCAGAGGGCGATCTGATTGCCTGCTGCAGAGAAGTGTGGACTTCCTGAGTCTGCCTGTGTGACTGTTAAAGCCTGCTCCTGAGATTCGGGAGTGGAGGGGAGGGCACCACTGTTCCTCCCTTTCTGCCTAATCATATGGGGCAGGACAAATTGAGCTTCAGTGCGGTCCTGTCCTTGCTGGTCTCCCTCAAGTCTAGGCTGGAGGAATAGAAACAAGAAAAGGCCAGTTCTCTGGGGAAATGATTACTGATAGGAAATTATGAATAATTAACCTATAACAATAAGAACAAACGTGAATCATAATGTTCCAAAGGGAATTTCATTTGGGCTAAAACAAGGACTATGGGACATTACTGAGAGGTAGATGCTATACTACGTTATGGGGCTATAGAACTTGAGAATGGAAAACCCATCATCTTGTTCAGTTTAGCTGGACACTGGGTTGTCGGCTGTGAAGAATCTCCAAGCTAGGAAATTCTAACAGCTTCATTTTTATCTTAGTTATAGTTAGCACCCTCAAGTAGCAAAATAGTTGGCACTCCAAAATGAAGGCTGTGCATGTCTGTGGGAGAGAGAACAAGATTTCACTGGAGTGACATATGGCGTCAGGGTTCCAGGGAGCAGGTACGGAGGATTTGGACATTTACCCCATGATCCTACACAATCCTAAGTGCAGCGGTGCTATGAAGGGGACCCTGGAACGTGAAACAAGTACCAGGAGGCCCTCAAGCCAAACTCTTCCAGCTGAATAAATGAGCTAATTCTGCGATATCAGCCAGGAGATGTCTCTCTCTGTTATATCCCTTCCGATCATTACCTTGGCCATCAGACAGTTCTGCTACATTACACGACTGTACTGCCGAGAGAGAATCGACAATATTAAAACGACTCCGTTGCTTTTATGAACTGACTGTAGGAGACTAGAGTCCATTTCCATTACTGAGATGTGCTGTGTGCTAACCAAATGCTTTTGGAAGCAGATAATTAGGCATTGCAGAGTGACATTGTTTAAAGAAGACATACAACGGGTTTCAGACTTCGGGTGTTGTGCTCTGAAGTGTCTCCTGGCGTGGAGATTACGCTTACTTTCAAAAGTGCCCCCGGGGTTACTTTAGTTGGGAGCTGGGAAGGGGGCAGGATTCCTCTCAGGAGCATGCACTGCCGTAGAGGCAATGGCGGTAATTTAGAGCCAAGCAATCCTAGGGAGGCAACTGTGAGCGATTCTGAGTAATTCCAGCCACACATAGCCCCTGCCCCAGAAAAAAAATCACACCTCCATCATGTCCAAGAAATCAGGGTGTTGCTTTTGAAACTTTAACCTTCTTGTTCTTAAAATGTCAGTGCCAACATACATAGTTTGTACATGCTGATACAAAGCATATTTGAAATCTGAAAGCATTTAAGAGTTAAATAATACAAGACCGGTATCTGGAATTAATTACTGAAAATACTGGTGTAAAGGGAACACATTTACTACACCTTTTAAGGCCCCAAAGAGAGCCCTAAAGAGAAAAGATCCTTTTCAGATGAAATATATAGACGGCCCAGCGATGATAAAGAGGAAAATACAGGAGACCTTTTCCAGACTTTCCCAGGTGGTCAGAAGTAAAGGAAGGATGGTTATTGACTCAGGTGACACCACACCTGAGTGAGATCATGGGCAGTGTCCATTGAGACCCCATCAATACTTCTAGGAAGTTCTAGCTCTGGAATAGCCATATGAGGAAGTGACTATCTGTAAGGTATAGATGTATTGCATAGGAAGGCCCTTTCCCGCAGTCAGTTTTCAGGAGCTGATTTCTAGACCTCGGTCAGCCAACCATCAGCTAGACGAGAGCCTTGATATTCCAAGTGTGGACCAGCAGCATCGGCAACACCTGGCACTTTTTAGAAATGTGGACTCTCAGGCTTCACCCCAGGTCTACTGAGTCAGAGTCCATTTTAACAAGAGCATTAGGTGATTGGTTTACACATTCAAATTTTCAACCTGTTGGGCTCCACCACAAATACTTCAAGGACAAAAGCCTTTCATTTAGGCATTCTTTTGTTCATGTATGTATTTAATGATATTTATTGGGTGTCTACTTTGTGCTAGACATGAGGTTATGCCCTGGGGAGACAGTGCTGAATAAAGAAAGACAAGATTCCTTCCATCTTCATATTTTCTGTTTATATTTATTTAACAAATAAACATAATGTTCTTATAGATCATCTCCATTGGATGTGCTTCATGTATATTGACTTATTTAATCCTCTAACAAATCTGGGAGGCAGGTACTATCAGTTTGTATATTTTAGAGGTAAGGAAATAAAGGCACAGAGAGGTTAAGTAACTTTTCCCAGGCCACATAGCTTGTAAGTGGTAGAGCCAGAATTTAAATCCAGAGAACCTGGCTCTGAACTAAAGGGGTAGGCAAGGGTATCTTTACAGTTGTGAGTATGAGAAACAGAATTTATTCTTATATTATATATTTTTTCCATATGAACAACTATAAATCTACTTTTGCCCTGCCCCTCTGCATTATATTATGCTATTTACATAAATCAACTCTTTACAACCTGTGAGTTCGCTTTTAAGGAAAAAAACCCAGAATACTGTGATAATTATAAATGGGGAGTAACCTTAGCTAAGCTAAGGAATGTGTTTGTGAGGCAGGCTATTTAAATTGAGACTGGTGGGAGGGGAGGACCCAGACATGGGACAAGGAAGCAAATTCTAAGCAGCTTTAGTAGCAGGTCAAAGGACCAGAAAGAGAAAGAATGTGGTACATTTTGAGAACTGCCTGAGACTATGGTAACTGGGACATACAGGTGATGGGAAAAGAGGTTAGAGGTGAGGCTGGGGAGGTCAGAAGGGAAGTCCCCCGGAGAGGTAAGCAGAGTAGATGACAAAGAGCCTTGGAAGGCAGGCACAGAGTTGGGAGATTATTCCAGGTGTCCTGGGAAGCCAATAATGGTTTAAGCAGGAGAGTGATGTGAGCTGACTGCTGATCTGGGAGCGAAGAGGAGTGTGCTGGGAGGAGCAGGAGTGGCGTCGGCAGAAGCTCTCTAGAGTCCACTTGAGTGGTCCAGTTCAGAGATGACAGTGGCAAAGGGCATGGAGAGGAGGGCACAGGTCAAAAGGGTAGCAGCACATGCTGCCCCAAATATGCCTCTTTGGCATACAGACTATTTTCAGTTGATTCTTTTTGAGAAAACAGCAGACACAGGAGAAGCTCTGGAAACAGAGTAGAAGTTATCCTTGTAAGGGAAGTTTACATTTACAAAGGAAATCTCTAGTTATAAGGGTGTTAATTATAAATCACAAGAAACTCTTGCCAATAGAGAGGGCACCCACTTAACCATACCTTGCTTACTGTGTTCCCTGGTAACTTCAGGGTAATTTGCCTCCCTTCTCCTTTAATTTTTTTCTTTTGTCTTCTGGCTGAAGTTGGTATTTAAGGTGGTGGATTAGGCCATCTGTGAACTTACTCATTTTTCCTGGGTATCTGCCATGTATACATGAAGTGTACATGTTAATATACTCTGTTTGTCTCTTTTTAATCTTTTATTACAGGGGTCTAAGCCAAGAACTCAGAAGGGTAGAAGGAAAAATTATTTTCTCCCCTACAGATTCAAAATATGATTTGCAAGCCATACCAACAGGATTTTATGAGTGTGTACTACTATAAGAGAAACTGAGGCACATTAAAAATGTATTTTTTTTAGCGAAAACCAAATTGAATCAGGCAGTACCAAACTGGAAGTGACTGGGAGTGCTTCAACTCACAGGTACTCAGGGAGAGAAAAGGTGGAAATAAAGTGAGGAAATTATTGATTGGTTATAACTGAAAGCCTAGTTGCCTGATTGGTTGTCTTTAGGTTTCAATTTTGCCATCTTGAGGCATTTCAGGCTTAGATTTGGTTTGCTAACACCTCAGTATTAGAGAACATCAGTTTAATGGCCTCCTTGTTAAATTAATTGAACAGTACACATGTGGATATGTGTTCATGTCTGTGCATTAGTGTGTGTTTCTGAAGGGCAATGTGAGTAAAAGGGAGGAATTGAATTATGCCAAGGTTTCTAATTTTAGCACATTGGGTAGGTACATGGTCCTGTTATTTACTGTGATAGAAACAATGGGATGAATAGCTTTGGGTGAGTGGGAATCATGTACTCTTCTTAGGATATATTTAATTTGAGATGCTTATGGGACTTCCAAGTGGAGATGTCAGAGAGGCATCTATGCTTTTCCAGCATTTAATTCTGAATCTGGAACAGAGCCAGTACTTAATCAATATTTGTTGAGTGAATTTCAGGGAAGAAGACCTCCCGGTATGAAAAGATATATAGCTCCCTAGGTATTGACTGTTGCCTGAAAGTTGCTCTAGCAGAGATCAAAGCTTTGCTCTTACAGGTGGAATAACAGAAAAATATAAACAACCACCACAATAGCAAACAATCAATTCACAAATTATGGAGAGGTCACACATTAATTTAATTTACAGTAAGCTGTACATGACAAACACCAGAACCTTCTTGAAAGAAGATTTCTGAAGGTAAACTTCTGGTATTGGAAGGGAAGAAGGTGCTAAACTATAAGTCCCTTGCAAGCGTGTTCTATTTAATAGAGTGTCTGCAGTGGCTACCACAAGAGCTCACTGAATGCTATTTTGGACAAGATGCCTAAGATGAATTTTGCTCAAGGCCAATGCTGTTCCATTAAAGTAAATTTTGTGACTACAAATTCTTTAGGGAATCTGAACATTGTCTGAAAGTCATTCTCTTTCTATAACTACATCATATTCACATCACATATTGTCTTCTTAGCTTTATCTAGTAAAAGACTCCATACAGATCAGGATCACAGAATTACTCATATTATGTTGAGATGGGCAGAAAAAAATATAGTTTCCATATTTGGAGGCTGGTTCAAAATTTAGTCCAGTAGGATGAATTATCTCTGTGTTGTTATTCAGATTCTTCCCTACACCCCTGTCCTCTCTTAAGATGGTGTCGTAGTAAAAGAGAACGATCTTCATGGCTTCGGGGAAAAGGGGTTTCCCCATGATTCTCCTGGGGTGAGTGCTGACTGATGCCCACTGATATCTGGTGTAGCTGGCTGCCTCCTCTGAACTTCTGGCAGCTGATGAATTTGCAGTATATTTCATAGCTCAATCATGGTCCAGGAGCCTCTTCCTATTGACTGGCCTCCTCTTCATGTTGCCTGCTTCTGTAGATCACTCTGTGCCTCTGCCAAGTCTGCCAAGAGTTCCTGGACTAGGCCATCCACCATACAGCCTTGGGCTCACCTGGCTACCTGCAAGGGCTCTAGGACTCTCCATTCAGTCTGTGACACACACATATATGACTGCCTACCCATCTATCCCTGTGCCCTTTCTTCTTCAGACCTCCAAGGGGGGGAGAGAGTTTTTCCTTGCCATTGTCTCCTTTTTCTCAAAGTTAACTCTGTCTTCTCTATTCAATGAAGCTAAAAAGGAGAAGGGGTTGAGGCATAAGGAAAAGGACATTGGAAATTATTCTGAAAATATACTGCTTACACAAATTTGGAGTCTGTGGACACCAATGAGAAGCCTGGGATGTAAAATAAGGCCATGAAAAGATATTCCTTATGACAAAGTGCATCCATCCAGAAGTAAGAAAATTGGCCCCTGGAGGAAGACTGTCACATTTCTTTGTTTTTTGTTTTCTTTTGTTACCATAGTGTCTTCACCGGCAAATGGAAGTCTTGCTTCTCCAGTAGCACAGAGCAGAGTGTCTAAGAAAATGAAATTGATTTGAATGAATGAGTTCTTCTGGAGCCTACCGTGCGTTCTGCACTCTGCTTAGTGCTGAGGAGGAGAAAAAGGAAAAAGGCACATTTATTACCCACAAATAGGCTACAAACTTCTTGGGGAAACATGGCCCACACCTATAACTAATGAGATCAGGTGGGAAAGGATCGTTGGGGTCAGTGTGTGGCATTGACCTTGAATGCTAGAAGAAACAAGGAGTGGAGACCACTGTGAGCTTGGGGATCTCTAGACACAATCTCACACAGGAGGTGCTGAGGATGGCTGTGTTGCAGATGCAGACAGGCAGAGGTGAGAAAGTCAGAGGTGTAGAAAGGAGGAAGGTATGGGGAGCAGCAAGACCCAAAACTTTGAAGTATCACTGAATAGAACTGCATGTCCAATATGGTAGCCACTAGAATTTAAAATGTGACTAGTTCAAATAGAGACATACTGTAACAATAAAATACATACCAGATGTTGAAGTTTAATTAGAAAAAACTGTGAAATATCTCATTAATAAATTTTAAAAATATTGACCACATGTTGAAATATCACAGGATGATATTCTAAATATATTAGATCACATTATTAAAATGATTTTTTCTATTTCTTTTTCCTTTTTAAAAAATATGGCTACTAGAAACTTTACTGTAGCTTGCATTGGATTTCTCTTGGACAGCACTGGAAGAGAGAAAGCTGTCAGGAAAAGAAATGGGCCTGTGTGCTCAGTAGGTCTCCTTGGTCACAAGAAGAACCCTGTCTCATCTAAAAACAAACAAACAAAGTTCTATAGGAAAGTGATTGTTCATTCAGGATGACAAGCAACCAGAAATTGAGTAATATTTCTAAATGAACCTTTATTATATGGCTTTCATACAAACTCCAGCAGTTTCATACATGTAAAAATTAAGATAGCCTGGCTGGAGTGGCTCAGCTCGTTGGAGCATCGTCAGGGCACATACCTGGGTTGCAGGTTTGATCTCCAGTCAGGACACGTACAGAAGGCAACCAATTGATGTTTCTCTCTCACATCGATATTTCTCTCTCTCCCTCCCTCCCTCTTCCTTACTCTCTCTAAGCATGTCCTTGGGTGAGAATTAAAAGAGAAAACAATAAAATAAATAAGACAGAGATGGGTAAGACAACTTTAGTGTATAAGAATCTGTGGCCTTGGCACTAACTCTCAGGTCCCCTCAGGTTCTGCAACTATAACTTTGGAGCTACAGCTGGGTGGCAATGATGGGGCAGTTAGAAAGAAAGCTGGGCCCTAGTCAGTTTGGCTCAATGGAGAGAACGTCGGCCTGGGGACTGAAGGGTCCCAGGTTCGATTCCGGTCAAGGGCATGTATCTTGGTTGTGGGCACATCCCCAGTAGGGGGTGTGCAGGAGACAGCTGATCGATGTTTCTCTCTCATCGATGTTTCTAACTCTCTATCCCTCTCCCTTCCTCTCTGTAAAAAATCAATAAAATATATTTTAAAAAAGAGAAAAAAAGAAAGCTGGCTGTACTTGGTAGAGTCTGGAGTGTCAAGCGCAGAATTTTGGAACTTGATTTTCCTAGGCCATAAGGAATCTTAAATACCCCCAACTCTCCCACCCTTTCCTTTGCTTGTCTAATGAGTGTAGCTTTCTGAGCAGGTCTTGTCTTGCTGCTGACTTTCACTATTCATGCAGCTTGGGTGTTAGAGCAATGCCCTTGATCGCCAAAGGAGGAAATCAAAGGGAATTCTAAAAGACAGGGTCAAACCTTTCTGGGTGTCCTCAAACCTCTTTTAGAATCACTGTGCATGCAGTATGTGGTCAAACCTGCCAATAGAGGACCTTTTGCAGGCCTGGGTGACAGTTTGGAACTGTTATTATCTTGTAGCCAGAAACCCTGCTGCCCTCTTGTCTTCCAAGTCTCTTAAGTATCTTGAAATCCTTTCCCCAACTTGTGTTAAGTGCTGCCTGACTTCCATTGGCAATGCCCAGCTCCTTCCTGGAAGATTCGAAGCATCCAACTTACCTGTCAGATAAAAGGGAACCATGACCCCTTGTTCAAAACCTGCTGCCCTTGAGGCTGTTGTCTGGGAAGCAGGTCTGCGTGGGGCAGGCCTCACAGTAACAGAAGACATGCCACTTCAGGGTGTCATCTGAGGTTGGTGATAATTATAGTCAATAAGGCCAATGTGAGAGGAGTGAAAAGGAGACGTTATAAACTTGGGTAACCTTATTACTGCTTGGGACACAGAGATTTATTTTCTGGATTCCTCAAGCCTTTCTCGAGAGATTTTGTCCCGTAAGTCTCGCTGACAGATTTATCCTGGACTCCTGTCATCGATGGCTGTCTACCCACTCAGCAGGCAGAAGGCAAAAGTGGGAAAGATAACTGGCAGCTGAGAGGTTTGTGAACAAGTGCCATGGAGTGGACATAAATTATGTGCAGTCTGCTAGGCTTCAGCTACTGCTTCTGAATTGTCCTAGATTTCCCCCTCGGGATGGTATTGCTGCTGGCATTAGCCTTATTGTCTGCAGTGGTAATTAGAGATGTAGGCCTTGCCTACAGGGCATGTGCAGGCTATCACAATTCCTCTCATAGAAAAGGGTGGTGAGGGGGGAGGGTTTGGTTACACCCACTAAAACAGGGCAGGCAGAATCCTATGACACCGGGCTTCCTGAGAGCATTTGCAGGTACTTCCAAACAGGTAGACAAGCCTGCTGCTCCCCTCCACCGGCACCACCACCCACGGCCAAGGGCAAGATTCCTGTTTGACTTTGGTTCAACCTGAGTGACAGAAGTTTTAGAAGAAGGGAGTGATGGCATAAAGGAAATAAGGGAAGACATGTTAGAAAAACCATAGCACGTTAGTCCTAGAGAGACTTTTAAAGATATCAAGTGCCAGGTTTTATCAGCCTTTCTTTTGCCTTTGGTCAGCTTTTTTTTTTTTTTTCTGATAGATAATCCCAAACTCAGTGAACTGGCCCCCTGTTTATAAAGTTTGAGGACCCCTGTTTTAGAAGAAGGGAGTGATGGCATAAAGGAAATAAGGGAAGACATGTTAGAAAAACCATAGCAGGTTAGTCCTAGAGAGACTTTTAAAGATATCAAGTGCCAGGTTTTATCAGCCTTTCTTTTGCCTTTGGTCAGCTTTTTTTTTTTTCTGATAGATGATCCCAAACTCCCTCACACATTCAGATGTGAGCCATCTTTTGTTGGCCCACAGCTAGTGGTTAATTATTCATTTCTTTCTTCGTGTTTTTTTTTTTAAATATGTTTTTATTGATCTTAGAGAGAGAGAAAGGGAGAAGGAGAGATAGAAACATTGATGTGGCTGCCTCCTGCATGCTCCCTACTGGGGATTGAGCCTGCAACCTGGGCATGTGCCCTGACCAGGAATCAAACCAGCAACCCCTTGGTTCATGGATCAATGCTCAACCACTGAGCAACACTGGCTGGGCTCTTGTCTCGTTCTCTCATTCTCCCCCTGTTGTAATTCTATTTGGTACATGTCTGAATTTTTCTGTTGTCACTGTATTGGGGGAGAAAATGAACAGAAAATCAGGGAGCTGCTCTGGTTGAAGCTGGGATGGTGTGCAACCCAGACATAACTCATTCACCTCTGACCACCCCACCCCAGAGCCCTTCAGGGGAATCAACCACTTCCAGTCCAGTTGAATTCCTCTTTTTTGGGTTAATGAAGCTGAGAAGCTGTGTTTGAAAGGTGCAGGGTCTTGTCCAGGGTCACAAAGCCCATGAGTATCAGTGTGGCCATTCTGATTCCCAAGTTACCGCCCAAACCAAAAACTGCCAAACAGCATCACCAGACTGCACTTGAATTCCTGTTGTATAAATTTCTCAGAGCTAAGAAGTGATTGAATAGGCCAAGTCAAGGAATAACTAGAATGTTCTACAGAAACACAAAATTGGAACACAACTAAGAAATAGCACCACTCCTTCCAATTCCCTGTTCCCTGTGCATATCCAGAGGGTTCATGCCTGAGCACGTCTTCCCTGGTCTGGGGAGGGAGACCAGGAAGGTTGAGGCAACAACTGGAAAATCGCCTGCGGAGATAGTTGTTCACTTTGGCATCCCCTTGCCCCGCTCCCAGGTATGGATGCTGTCTCATCGAAGGCTGGATCTGAGGACAGAGAAATAGAATCTAAATGGTTTTATATCTTTGAGAGGAAGAATTATTTTCTCAAAACTTCTTTCTTGCAACCAGGACTCATGGGCAGGTGACCTGTGCAGTTGTATAGGGCACCAAGCTCAGAAGGGCTCCTCATTTCACTGAACGCACTGCTGCTGCCATCTCAAGATTCTTAATAATTTTGGAACATGAAGGCTGGCATTTTCATTTTGCAGTAGGCCCTGCAAATCGTGTATTCAGTCCAGCCTGCAAACCAGTTTGGTATATGTGTGTTTGTGGTGAGGATGGTGGGAAAGTTATGTTTGTAAGGGAGTTGTGACCCATTCTGATTTGCAGCCTCTAAAAAAATTTTTGTGGCAACATCAGTTAATAACATTACACAAATTTCAGATGTACAACATCATAATTTGATATCTGTATACTCTATTGCATCAGTCGCTAACCTTTCGGACCTCATGGACCACCAGTGGTACGCGGACCACTGGTTTGAGTCTATTGCATGCTCACTGCTAAAAGTCTAGTTTCTTTCTGTTACCGTTGACTCCTTTTACCCAATTTTCCCTCCCCAACCCCTTTTATCCCTGATAACTAACCACCATTCTATTGTCTGTATCTATGAGTTGTTGTTTTTTTATAGTTTGTTACTTTCTTGTTTTATATTCCACATATGAGTGAAATCATGTTTTTGTCATTTTCCATCTGACTATTTCACTTAGCATAATAACCTGAAGATTCACCCATGTTGTCACAAATGGCAATGTTTTGTAAATTTGCTTGTTCTGGAATAAAAATATATGTTTAATTCAGAGTAAAAAAATCTGTACTATGTGAGAAGCCTGTGGTTATACTGAATTTGGTATCTCACCTTTAGGAGTTAAAAGACCAGTCATTTCTCAGTGCCTTGTGCTATTTTTGGCTTATAGATCCTGAGACTCAAATGCATGACCTTTTCTAGCCAGCACTTGCTTTGCTGGCTGTCAGGTTATCACAGGTCAGGGCTTTGGTGCTTCTTCGCTGGTCTTCCCCTTGGGTACAGAATGAGAGCTCATAATGAACTAAGGAGTTACAGTGTTGTTTATCATCCTCCTAGTTCATAATATTTAAGACAAATAATCAAATTACTTCTAGAAATTTCAGGTCATTACATTTAAAAGACGCAGTGTTATTTTTCAAGGTAAATCTTGAAAAATGCCAACATCATAACAAATTAGTTTATTCCTATAATCTTTCCTAAAGTCATAATAAAATATATATTGGGTATTTGCAAGAAGACATTAGAAAGTAAATGTTTTATAATATAATTATTAGCAAGATTATCAACATCAGGTTTAAGACACTAGAATGAAGAAAAATAACAATGAAAGAACATAAATAGCTAAATTTAAAAAAAGGATAATGTAATTCAAGATCTCATTTGTCAAGAAATGTCAAAAACCAGAAGTTGACTTGATTCTGTAATTTAAAGTGAGGCTGGGGCCAATTAGCCCTGTCATCTGGTTCTGTAGCTACTGCTGTTTGTAAATATGTGTACATGGAGCACCTTGCGTGGCTGGGTAGTTTTGACCTGTCATCTGCTCTCAGCCTTCTCAGAGAAGCAGATCAGAATACTGACCCTCATTTTAAAAAGACTGTGCGATATGTTTGAGGTCCTTATGTTTTTTTTAGGCATAGACATGGAAAACTCAAGTATTTACAGGGGCCAATGGGTATGTGCCTGGGTGAGGACTGGCATGAACTGAAGAGCCAGGTTCAGTCCCAACGATTCAGGTCTCTCTTGTTTATGACTTTGTGTTGACTGGGGCATAAGTAAGAAAGAGTAGAGGGGAGAGACGACATCTTAGAGATGTGATTATCGGACTCAGTTTCTTTTATTTATATTTATTATTATTATTAATTTATTCCTCACACAAGGATATTTTTCATTGCTTTTATTTATTTTTTATTGCTTTTTTAAAAATTAAATCCTTATTGTTGAAAGTATTACATTGGTCCCCTTCCCCCCCCCCCATTAACCCCTTCTTTTTTTTTCCAGTTTTCTGCTGTTATTTTCTTATCATCATCATTTCTGTTATTGCTGTTAGACAGAACTCTGTTCTAGGTTCTTTATTCCTTGTGGTTGTCTTAGTGTTTTTTTTTTGTTTGTTTGTTTTTATTAACCCCTTCTAACCTGCCCCTGCCCTTGGCCCCAGGCCTTCACCACCCAATTGTCTGTGTCCGTGGGTTATGCATATATGTACAAGTTCTTTGTTTGATCTCTTCCCACCCACCCTCCTTTCATTGCTTTTAGATAGAGTGGAAGGGAGGGGGGGGAGAGAGAAACATTGATGTAAGAGAGACCTGTCTATTGGTTGCCTCCTACAGGCACTATTACCATGCTGGGATCAAACCTGCAACCGGGGTGCTTACCCTTGACAGGGAATTGAACCCATGACCCTTTGGTGCATGAGCAGAGGCTCTATCCACTGAGTCAAACTGGTCAGGGCAGACTTGATTTATTTTCAGAAATGAAAATAAACGAGTTTGGTTTTCATTGGGACAATCCCTTCCTCATTCTAATTCAGTGGACACTGGTATCACCTGGTTTCTTCTTCATGGACTCCATTTACCTAACTACAAAATAGGAGTGAAACCTCCCGATCTTCACTTCACATTAAAGACTAAATAATAGGAAGAGGTAAAGACATTTCTGTCTAAGAAATGTGCAATGAAAAGGACATGTGGAGAAGAGGGGAAAATAGAGCTATTCTTTGACTTAGTCAACATGATAGATATGCACATTATTCTGACATATTTTATGGCCTGGGTATATTTTAATGGGAAAATGGCCTAAGAGATCACACCATTTCTTACTTTAAATCCTGAAATTTTGTGAAATCAGATGATTGACTTCTTAGGATGTATGGACTATTTTCCTTGTTGGTGTGCTGATACAAAATTGATAATTTTTTTATCAAGTCAATAAATAAAATAGCTTTTAAAGTCATTATAATTTATCTGTATATGGAATTATAATCACTCCTGTGTAAACTGTGTAATTTTAGATATTAAATGTTATGGTATCAAAATAAATGTCTCCCACCAGCAAATTTCATAGATTACCCATCTTTGTTTCTAAAAGGGAATGTAAATAGGTTTGGTGTATGTATATGATGTGATGATGTATGTATGTATTGTGTGGAGTGTGCATGTGTATGTGTTTATGATGTAGTGTGAATGTGTGTGTGGTGGGTGGTGTGTGTGTGTGTGTGTGTGTGTGTGTGTTTGTCCCTTCCCAAAGCGCTGCTTTTTGATGGCTCAATGCCATGGCCAAGAGTTGACTACAAGACCCTCAACTTCAGGCATGTCAACTTGCTATTACCCTTCAAATTCTCTCTTCCTCCTTGCTTGTTGTTTTGGTTTCATGCCATAGCTCCTATTCTCTCCACCAGCTTAGTTACTTGTCTCCTAGGACTCTCTTCAAAGCCAAGTGTAAATCTGCTAATGATTTGCTTCCTTGTTTCTAGCTTCACCCTTTCAAATTTCCATTCTGAACCATCACAGGCCTTCTTCTCATCATACTTTTTCTTTTTTCCTCCCCCTGGATATTTCCTATGTAATCTTCTACCTCAAATTCTTTCTTTATTTCTTACAGCTTAGTTTATTCTTCTGTCTTTGAACCACACCTTATTACCTGATTCTAAAATTCTTCGTCTTGTTTCCCATCTATTTTTCTTCCCCATGTAGACCAACATATTTGTTTTTCTTTACCCCATTATCTGCTTTGAGAAATGAAATCACAATTTCTCCCTCATCTTTCTCCTCCCACTCTTTGCCTCTCTCCTCTTTTCTCCTTTGTCCTTCTACCCTTTTTACTTTCTCAGCTACTTTCAAAAAGCATTTAAGACAGCTTTCTAAAATGTTTACAATATGGTTAAATTAAAGAAATAAAAAGTGAGTCCTCAGGAGAATCAGAATAGAATATGTGACGTGAATGAAAAGTGAGTTTAGGCAGCAACCTCAGCCGTGGGTCATATTCCCCAGAAACTCCTTGCTTTTTCCTCTTGTTCATCTTGATAAGCTTTCCTCACTGGAAGCACATCAGAGAAACCTTCCCAGGGCTCAAGGGTCAAAAGACACTGTGATCCCTTAGTCGACAGTTTGTTGGTACCATAGCTAAAGGCCTGGGTGACAACAACTGGCCTTTGAGAGTATCTAAATACCAGCCATTTCATTACAGACGCACAGCCCTTAGTGACATCTGCTTTTCAAAAGGAAAAATACCAGTCATGACAAAGGGGTTGGGTGTCATCCCTTGTCTGCATTTAGGCCTCATCACAGGGGAACCCAAGAGTGGATCATGTATCATCCCCAATGATATGTCAACTCCACAGACAGCACCTGCCTTTCCCTGTCTAGTTTGCAAAAGCCCAGGAGAAGGTTCATGAGGCCCCTCTTGCCTTTCCCTTCAGGACACCATGTCTGCCTCTGGAGTTTCCTGAGCCTTGGAAACATTGTGATGTCTTGATAGCTGGTTAAACTATTGATTTGGATTTTCTTAAACATTTCTTCTTCCTCCTTCTGGAAACTTTTGCCTGTTTGTGGCATATGCCCCATTCTCTGTAAACCCTTAGGCAAAGAATTCATTTTATTATTATTATTATTATTATTATTATTATTATTATTATTGCCTCTTCTGGCAGTAGATTTCAATTGCCATTACTTTGAACTCTAGTTCCTCATATACTTAAAAAATGTCTTATTGGGTTCAACCTCTTACATAATTAATATTGTGTTCATTCTGCACCTTTGCGTGTCTTACTTTTTACCCTATCTGTAATAATTGAGGACTTGATATTCTATTCCTTGCCTAAATGCTCCTTTTTTGCCTTTGAATGATCTTCCCAACACCCATCTCCTCTCCCCTCAGGTCCTCCCTCTCCCTTGCTTTACTATTTATTACCATGCATTTCCTATTGGCTGGTAATCACTTATCTTACTGTTCCATTTTCTTCTCCCTTCCACCCTATTGCTTCTTCCCACTGTCACTCTTGCATATTTTTTCAACCACCTAAGACTGATCTGCCTTGAGAGGATTTGCTGCTGTTGCTAGCACAGGCCCTGTTATAACACAGAAATCCAGCCCACCCATTTCCTTCGCCATTCTCCTTGCCATAAACAGCCAAGTTAATTCAAGTTCCTATCCATCGTTTAGGAAATCACTCTCCAGCCATATGGGATAACTTACAGCTGCAAATAAAAATTCCCCAATGTTTTGCTCCTCACAAGTTTTCACTTCCCCAGCACGGCTTGGGAAGTCCAAGATGTTAACATCCCTAGGGAGTGCATGGTTTCATGAAAATCCACTTTCCACTTCTAGAATATTTCTTCTACTGACATAGACTTGACTTTTCAATAACGTTATAAAATGTCACCGCTTTTCTCTTCTGCCCCTACTCCCACCTCGGCCTAGATTTCTTTTTTAAGGAAGGCAATTTTGAGTTCTCAACTTAATTTGCTTTCCTCAACTCATAGGCTAAAGGAATTATCCTACATAAATATAGGCTGTAGGCTCTTTCTCACTCTAACTTACAAGTAAAAGGTCACATTAAAGTAAAAAGGCCATTTTATTTAAGTTGATTCTGTTTCTGTGGTTTGGTGGGGGCGGGGAACTACTTTCTACATGGTTACAATGGCAATGCTTGGCATTGCCTCAAACCCAGCCACTCATGTGCAAAGTCAGGGCCCTGTAAGAAGTTATGGTGCCACATGGAGTCACATGCAACATGATCTTTCTCCAGAGATGTTATAGAATTACTTTGGAATAAAAAATAGGCACTGAATATACTTTGGTATGGTGTATGTCGTGGAGATAACCTCTGTAGATTGATTGATTGACTCATTCACTCATTCATTCATTATTCATTCCAAAGCCTACCTGAGAATAGAGACAAAGCTGGCCATACAATCACTTTGATTTAGCCCATGTCTGTACAGTTTGATAGAATTAATTTCTTTGAGGACATGGTTTCATACATATTTATTATCTTGACTTTATTGTTGTTGACTATTAAGAGATTTCCTACATAGTTGTAAGAGCATCCATTGCGTATGGAAGAGAATCAGCAGGCATAGATTATTCTCTAGGCTCCACTCTTAGGTCACTCTGTGGTAAATGACAACTCTCAGTTTAGTTGATATATCTTGAGGGCAATGCTTTTCAACCTCTCTCTGGCTCCCAAGGATGCTAAGAGCATGAGATGAAGCAATAGAAAGGAAGAGCAGAGAACTGACTTAATACTACTAGTTAAGTAAATTTGCGTTTATGCTGTAGATTTTATAGCCTTGCTTAGTAGATTTCTAATCAACAGTCCCTTGAAAGCTCTACTTTCTGATGTTTTCTAGGATTCCCAGCATATTATGACTAAGATGATAGCTGTTACCTGTGCTACTGTCTTACAGAATATCCTAAAAGCAAAGAACTTTGAAATTGTTTTAATGACCATTGCTTTCTTATTTTCCTGTGCCTCAGTTACACACTTTCAAAACGATCACCTTTGAAATATGATGCCAAATCATGTACTACCCTTTAAAATATACCTTAAATATACACAATGCTATTAGTCTCAATATTTGGCTCATCATACTGTCAAGAATTTGGGAAAATTTTCCCTTTTCTCCCTCAAGAAAAAAATCACTAAAATTCTATGTTTGCTGTAGTTCCTGATATTTTTTTTTTACAGAAATAAAACCATTTTATTAAGTATAGGCTTTGTATAAAAATTGATTGAAATTTAGATCAAGGTTTAAATGACTGGTTCTGGATTCTTGCCTGTCTAAACGGTGGGGAGACATCCTGCTTACCTGGAAGATGAGTGAGAATGGATGGGTCATGGGTAAACATAGGGAAAAAGCTTCCAGAACTGAAGAAAACAGATTGTGTCACCCACACCACTTTGCCTCTGCATTTCTGAGTCCCTCTCATTGCTGGATCTCAGCTACTTTTCAGAAGCCATAATGTATTTTTCAGATTTCACGACATTATACTTTCTGCTGACCTGATTTTGACTAAAGTGGAGATAAGACCTGCAAAGCCACCTGGAGGATAGTAATCCAATGCTATGGAGAATCACCAGAGACTAACGCAGGCTTTCTCACTCCCCTCACCCCGGGAGGTATCAGAGAACCCTGTCCCTCCACTGGCTTCTGTTCCTGCCACTCAGCACAGAAGTTTCAGGTGGGGCACATGCACTTGGAGGGGCCAGAGATTTTCCTTCTAACCTCTAAACATGACATATACCAGGTTTCCCCAAAAATGGATACATACTTTGAATAATTATTAATTCTAATGGACTAAATCTGAAAAGAAAGAAACGTCAATTGAGCTATCAGCTGTTAAGTATATAAACATCATTTTTTGGGAATATATATATATATATATATATATATATATATATATATATATCTATCTATCTATCATCTACCTACCTACCACTCAGCTATGGCCACAATAATCGTCCATTCAAAAACACACACCAAAGTTAGAGGCATACAAAGTAAATGTTTATTTCTTGCTCACATGTGTGTTGGTTGACTGGTCCAGGCTTGACAGGGCTTGGCTTAATCTGTGGCTCAGTTCAGGCCATATGTCTCTTATCATTCTGAGACCTGAAGCTCTAGGAAGCTGTTCTCATGGCCACCCATAAGAGGGCAAGCCACTATGCCCTTTTCCAAAAAGTCAAAAGTCAAAGTCCAGGCATGGGAAGCAGTACCTTGTCTCTCAGAAAACCATGTTGAAGGTGTGGGTTTAATACTACTGTAGGAGATTGGGACCAATAATTAAATATACCACAGGCTGTGATCAAGTAACATCAAACCCTTTGGACATCCTCAAAGACTAAGAGACTTAAAACATGGTTGGAATTTCAAAGGGCAAATACTAACAATAACATGCATTTATTTTTATAGCAAATTATAAAATAATAGAATATTTTACATTATTCCAAGCTCTTTCATCATCAATCTTATTTGGGGTCTCAGATCAAATACAAAATATAACTGTGTGTATATGTTTTTTAACCATTTATTGAGTGCTTACTATAAGCTAGCTTTATGCTAAGAACTTGTACATCCATTATGCTATTTAATCTGCTCCATGTTCCCATGAAGATGGTATTATTATCCCTTTTTGAGAAGTCTGAGCTTGAGAGAACTTACGTAACTTAACCAAAGTCACATAGCTGGTAAGAGATAGGAGGCAAACCTCATCCAGTGGCGTCAAAGCATGTTTCATACCTACTATGCTATGTACAGCCCTCCCGTTATAGGAAATCAACATCCCTAGGAGGGAGATACTATCATGTTCAGTTTCCAGATCTGGAAGAAGAGAAACAGACATGCAAATGAGTCAGCATCTGACACATGCACAGGGAGTGGTGCCTGCACCAGGATGTGCGTGTCCTGCGCTCAGTCCTTTGGTGGCTTCAGTGCACGACTGAGACTGGTCCAGATTTGTTTATTTTTAAAGCATTTGTGCCTGTTCAGTGTTCTGTCCTTTAGTATAAGATATAGATGTATATATATATATATATATATATTTATAGGGGGTATAGGGATGGGGGTAGGTTTATGTTTCAGAGAGTAAGGGAGAGCGAGACAGAAACATCAATGATGAGAGAGAATCTGATTGGCTATCTCTTGCATACTTCACATTGGGGATCAAGCCCGCAAACCAGGCATATGCCCTGACCAGGAATTGAACCGTGACCTCCTGTTTCATAGGTCAACGCTCAACCACTGAGCCACGCCGGCCAGACCTGTCCCTTCTTAGGGCTACCTCTTTCTCTTTGGTTCTTCAGTCCTCACCTAGAGCCGTCTCTTTATAAATCTCTTGGGAGGACTGTGCTGTGATGAAACCACATCGCTGCACTCCTCACCACGCTGCCCATTTGGGTTTATTTCTGTTCAGACACAGATTTGGCCGGCAGGGCTGTTGACAGATATATGCTGACTTCGTTTCAGGTTGTTCCCAGAGCCCGGCCCACAAAAAGAAGTCAAGCCAAGGATCCTCTGGCTGTTTGGGGGGGCACGTTCAGGAGAGCCTGGGAACAGAGCCTGATACCAGGGCCTCCCGGTGGGCTGGGCTGGATGGCAGCACAGGGCAACCTGTGTTTCCATACGTTTATATGATTGTATAAAATGATCTTCTAAAGCAGGTTTCTAGGGAAAGAGAAGTCATACAGAGAACCCTGGGGGTGATGAATTGGGGGAACAACAGCTTTTCTTATTTTACTCAGACTTTTGGGGACTTTGGTCTGTGTGTTGACACGGTAAAGAAAGCCAGCTCAGTTATACCTGCTTCTCCATCTCTGCTCATAGGTCATGGGATCTGAGGTCCTACCTTAACATTAGAGTAACTTGGACGAAAGAGCTCTCCCTGAATACTTTATTTGTATCTTCCCTCCCTGCACCCCCGCACCCCCCCCTCTGCCCCCAGCCCCATGCCCAGGAGCAGGCAGGGCCTCCTTTGTCTTTGCTAAGATGTTGTTCTTAACACCAAGCCCCCTGGTGTGATTTCCCTCCTCTTTCCTCATCCAAAACCAGAGCAAAAGAGGCAGCCCCAAGGCCGAGACCAGGAAAAGGAAAGCGAGGGACTACCTCTCCCTGCACCAAAGCCCCCTGGCCACTGAGCTACTGAAGTCCAATGTTCCCAGATTAACAGAGGCTAAACGAAATGGTGACATGAGACTCAGAGTCTTGGATGGGGCACTGGGAAATGAAACAACTTCTTGCAAAGTTTAGTGTGAGAGGGAATAAAGGATTAAGTGGGGAAGGTTGCAAATGCAGCTTCTCGCATCGATGTTCTGGTTATGTTTCGTAACGTGTAAACAGGATGCAGAGAGAGAAGAGCAGTGACGTGGTGGTGAGGGGACCAGGTCACTGTCCCTTTCCCACCATTGGCAGCTGCGAGGCTTTGGGCAAGTCATGGAGAATTCCCTGTGCTTCCTGTGACAAGCATGACAGCAGCCCCTACACTGCTTCCTGTGGAACGTTGAGGATCAAATGAAATGAAAGACATGAAAGTGATTTGGAAACTGGAGAGTCGTACGCCAATATCAGGGTTTCTTATTCTTTCTCAATCCTGCCATTCCGCTGGCCTCGCCTCTCCAAGAACAGAAAGATGTTGGCACAGGATAATTTTCACAATTTGGAAGGAGGAGTAAGTTGTTGCCTTTGCACCCTTCGCTGCTAACATCTGTCACCCTAGCTCTGACAGCTGCTTCGAAGTTTCCACTGTGAAAGTAACAGAACAAGGTTGGGTCAGCCCCCAATCTCTACTCTACCACGCCCCAAACCTTATTAAAAAATTAACATCTCTTCTCCTTCCATATGCTTGGAAAGAGGCCATGAGGGAACGCGCTTGGCAATCTTTGTATCCTACTTTTCATCTGGTTTGGGTTTCATTCCCGCCCCTACCCTGATATTAGCAACTTATAAAATATAACCAGAACATGAAGATAAGAAGCAGCATTTACAACCCCTTCCCCACTTGATATGTTTTCCCTCTCATACTAAACTTTGCAAAGAATCGTTTCGTTTCTCAATACACCGCCCTAGAAAATGTCCCGTTCAGTAATATTAATAATAGTATATTTTTAAACCTTGACTTAAAATTACAGTAAGTGCCAAGAAGCTCTCGTTGCTATTTTGTTGAAATAATATCAGGTTTCCTGTGATGCTTTACATAGCTGTCATCTCTGTGATATGATACGTCCATGATTTATTGACCTACTAGAAGTGCTGTCATTGACTTGTCATAATAAACTTTTCTTAAAATATTAAAGTGTAGAACATTGAGTAATAGCTCAAACCAGTACAGAACCTTGATTTGGTGGTGGATTTGGATTTAGTGGCCTAAAGTTCATCTTTTATGCCTTGAAAATGGAAGACCTGCCTTGGCCCTTCTCCCTTCTTACCACCCCGTTCCTACCACCTCTTCTCCCCCCACCCCGCCCCCTGCTCAGGGTTAGTTGTCACTAAACAGATTGGCACAGAAGAAGGGACAGCATGTAAGAAACTCTAAACGTGAAGGACTGACGGGCGAGGGTCAGCGCTGTGTCTGAAAAGGCTTTCTGGCCTTAGCAGAGACAAATTCAAACACCATGATCCTTACCCAACTAACTTGCCTTTGTCAACAGGCACTGTGTCCACTGGGGTGGGTAGAGACAGGGTAAATATTTTTCAGAAAGAGAAAAATGTCCAACCCTGGAATTAGATTTTAGTGTGCAGGGATTTGGAAACAGGGAGGAATTTTGAATCAGGGACTATCCAGGCACAACTGAGAAACATGGAAGGCAGGCTTGCGGTCAAGTCTGTCTCCCTTGCAGAGACCTGTACCTCGAGGCTTGCTAACTGGTCCTCTTTCTGGTACTAAAAGAGGTTGATCCTGGTGACCTGACCACTGTTGTTCATTGAAACGTTCATATACCGGCTCTCATCTCCCCAAGTTCAACTGCCTGTTCTGATAATCTTGTGGTGATGGGAGAGGGTTAGATCCCCTCGCCCTCCCCCCATGTACTAAATATGTATTTAAGTTGGAGACTTAAGGAGGCCATGTTACGTAATCCATTTGTCAAAAATAAGGCAAATTAATAAAAGTAGAAGGTTTGGATTCATGGATTCTAAGGGTGGGGCAAGGTTGGGAGTTAGGTCAGAAGGGAGCTAGGGGAAAAGCTGAAAGAGAAATGAGAAAGTACAAATGAGAAAGCCAAGTGATAAACCCCCACCTCAAATAAGGATATATATATATTTTATAAATACATATGCACAAACATACACAACCCAAACCCTCACAGATTGTCATCAAATTGCCTTTCAGAGTCTAAATTGAATGTAGTTTTTTTGACCAGATCAAATTTTAAATGAAGTATTTTTAAAAATTATTCTCAGAAATTACACTTTCATGGAAGGATTAGGTGAGAGATGTTAAAAATCTTGAAAAGTTTTAATCCTTTGCAGTAATAATTTTTTAACTGAGGGAAAACAAATTTTTAGAAAAAACAAAATTGCACATATGTAGCAATGTGTAGTAGATATTTTTGTAGTTCCAGTACACTTTAAAGTTGTTTTGTGAGGTTAGAAGCATAAACATAGAGTAGTTCCCCATCATCTATGGTTTTACTTCCTGAGATTTCAGTTACCTATGGTCAACTATGCTCTGAAAATATTAAATGGAAAATTCTAGAAATAAACAATTCATAAGTTCTAAATTGTGCACCATTCTGAGTAGTATGATGAAATCTTGCATTCTCCCAATCCATCTCACTCCATCCTGCCTGGGATGTGCATTCATCCCTTTGTCCAGTGTATCTACACTGTATACATTCCCTGCCTATTAGTCACTTTGTAGCCCACTCGGTTATCAGATCAACTGTTGTGATATCATAGTGTTCAAGTAATCCCTATTTTACTTAATGATGCCACATTCACATAACTTTCATTACAGCATATTATCATTCTATTCTATTATTAGTTATTGTTGCTAAACTCTTATGGTACCTAGCTTATAAATTAAACTTTATCATAGGTATGTATATATAGGGAAGAACATAGTAAATGTAGGGTTGTGTACTATCTGCAATTTCAGGTATCCATTGGGGCTCTTGAAACATATCCCCTGCAAAAAGGGGGGACAACTATATACATATATTTAAATATATGAAGAATTTTCAATGCTCACAGATGACCTCGCTTGGTTTATTTAGAGATGTGAAGACTTGACTAAGGCTCCAATTGAAAGTATGCCTGGAACAAGTATGTTAACTAAAACTTGCTTACTGACAGGTAAAAAGGGCAAGGTCGAGAGCAGAAGACATAAAATTTATGCAGAGAAAATGCTTGTGTTTTCATTTCAGGAAATTAATAATGTATTTGACTTCTGATTTTTTTATTATGATTTCACATTTCTAGAATAAATGAGAGAGGGTACAGAAATGAATTTTCCTTATTCAACAAGCCCTTTTATGACTAACACTTGGTGTTGCTAGTGCCAATGGATCCAACATAATGAAGGTGTTCAGTTTATACTCTCCCAGAGCAGAATGCTCAGAAATCAGTCACTAAACCTACATCATAGAATTTTTCAGAGAATGAAAAAAAGCATTTTGGGTAAAGGGAGAGCTTTAAATGGCCCTATAAATATAAATCATAACATTTTCAGTTACCTGTTACTGGAAATATACTATACATGGTCCTTACGGCTACTCGGGATCTTAAACCCCTTGAGAACAGGCGTGAGTTAATTACGCAGTTGGTGTGAACACTGGATGCAGGTGATGCACCGAGAGGAGACTTTCATTGTTCTTTCCCGTATAATAAATATTTATCGAGCCCGTGTTATCTTCTAGGTCCTCTGGTAAGCACAACCAACACAACAGTAAACGAATCTTAAGAGTCTTCAAAATGTTTATATTCTAGCAGAAAGGACTGATAAAATATGGAAGACATTTTTTTTAACCTCAAACTGCTTATAAGCTAGATTGGAATGAACACGAATATATTTGAAAGAGAAAATTCAAGATATTATGTAATAAAACATGTAGATGTGTGGACACTCAGATGCTGAAGAATGGAAGTCGGTGAGCCTTTTAGAAGCTTTGAAAGGAGATGCAGTGTTTAGAGCCTGGAAAGATGAATGAGATTGGGAAGGATGGAAAAGATGCTCATGTCAGCAGGAACATCAGTGGGCAGTGATAAGAATAAAGGGGCCTGCGTCTTCTTTGCACACAGCAAGTCTGGTTCAATGCCAAGGACTCGATGGGCATGCTACAGGGGTGGCAGGCTTCCCTGATCCTCCTTGAGCTCCCGCACACCTCTTATTGTTGACAGGATGAGGGAGAGGTGGCTCCCAGCACGTTAGCATTGGCAGGTTTTGTGCAGGGTGACGCACCAAGGGGATGCCTTTACCCATACTTGAAATCAATGCCTTGTTGATGGAGCTCTTTCTTAGAGCTGGAAAGCAGGAGGTCCCATGGGTCTCATGTTGCTCTCCCCTAGAAGAGCTGGTGAGAAACCAGGGCTGGACTTGTGACTCACAGGGACCTGGCACAGGACACAAGGAATTTGGTTTGGCTCATTCATAAAGCCAATTGATTGGGCCTCAGATAAACCAAACATAAAACGCAAATCCCTGTGATCTTCTGAGGTTGTCTCTCTCAGAACTAAGTTTAAAGGTTTAACAGAGTTTTATCCCCTTGGGGAAGGTTTAGGCAGGGAGGAGGCTATGTAAGAAAAAAGATGTCAATTCTCCATTTTTCTTCCGAAGGACTTTTCACATGGTAAAAGGATTTGTAGGTCCAAATAAAAACACAGAGAAACATGATTGGTTTATAGAAAGTCAGTCAAATCCTTTGTTTGCTGTTATGGAAACCAAACAACTGCTGGATTGAATGATACTAACATTATATTTTTATTTTTCAACTGTTCTTAGAAACTTGTAGGGACACAGCCTAAGTTTGTAGGAAAAAATTAGCTACATCAGAGAAAGTCCTAGCATTCTAAAAGGAAATGCTTGGAATTTGCACAAACAACCACAGAAAAACAAACTTTATATCCAAACTATCAAGAAAAATTTTTGAAGGGTAAAACTACAAATTCAATAAATTACAGAGAGGTTTCATGAAGGACAGTGTGCAGCTTCCAAGGAGGTGCAGTGAGTCTGCAAAACAGCATGAGCTATTATACCTGCTATGTTTCTATGTAAAATCTAATATATAGAGAAAAAATGTTTATGAAAAATAGGTGAGGAAAATGATTGCGTAAATAAATAAATGGGGAAATCTCCCTTAAAGAAGGAATCCAAATAATATAAGTAGATACCTCTTCTCCAGGCGATATTGCTTAATTCCTCCCTCCCTTTTGAGAGAGAGTTGTATGTAATGACTTGCTACCAGAGTATGGGAAGGGACTAACAGTAACTTTGGAGAAATCAGACAGACACAACCTTAGCCAAGTAGTCAAGGTGAACATCATGTTGCTCTCCTGTGCCCTCTTATATGCTGCAATAAGAAGGGTACTTCGCCTCTGTGGGATTCTTACCAAAAAACCATGACCCCAGTCTAGTCATGAGAAAACATCAGACACACTGACGCATGCCCTACAAAATGCCTGGCCAGTTCTCCTCAAAACTGTCAAGGACATGGGCAACAAGGAGAGACTGAGCAGCTGTCACAGACCAGAAGAGACTAAGGAGGCATGACGAAATGCAAGATGGTCTGTGGATTGGGTCCTGGAACAGAGAAAGGACATCGGCAGCAAAACTGGTGAAATCAACATGAAGTGTGGCGTGTAGTTAATAGTTATGTACCAGTGTTCATTTCTTAGTTTTGGCAAATGTATCATGGTACAGTAAGATGTTAGGAGAAACTGAGTGAAAGGTTTATAGGAACTCTCTACTCTCTTTGCAACTATTCTGCAAATAGTAAATCTAAAATTATTGCAAATGATTACTGATTTTTCCTATATCTCCTATCTCTTCTTCATCTTAGATTCCATGAATGTAGTGCTTGTACCTTTATCTAATTTCCCTGTTTCATGATAAGAGAAGCTTTCTTCCTTAACTAAAAGCTCTGTGGCTTTCTATTTCCTGGCTCTTTCTTTGGTGTCAGGAGGTCCCAGTATATTTATAAAACTCTGACTTATCTTTATTTATAAAGTCATGAGAAAGTCAATTTTTAAAAACTTTAAAAGAAAGTGATAAAGATTATATTCGAAGGGCTATAAATAGCTAGATTATTAAGGAAGGATATATTTAAAGTGAAACACCAATCCTTGAAGTTCTGTTACAAAAACCTACATCCTGAGCAGAATATTTCAGAAAATGTAAGCAAAGGACAAAGGCTCACAGATATACTTTCTTATTATTTAAGGGTCTCCTTTCATTTTATTTCAGGGCCCTAGGGTAGCATCTCAGCTGAAGCCCAGTGTTCACCAATCAGTTGCTAATAACTGGAGCTGAAAGAGGGCTCTGCCCTAATGCCATTATGTTCAAGAGCCATGATTGATGGTGTTATAGTATGTTTTTGAAACCTAATTACTGTCTTTGTGAGTATCTGAACTCATTAATCTTTAGTCCTGTAAATAAGTAAAATTGACTAAATAACTGGATTTCTCTAATGATGGCTTAGGTTATCTTTGGACCTACTGCCTTGCCCTACCCTCTTTGGGGCAGCAAATTATTTTGCTTAATGGTAATTGCTCTCCAGTTTTAAAATCAATTTGTAAAAGTCGGCTTATAAAACAATTTCCATGTTGCCCTGTGATTGTGTGGTCCCTACTCTATCTTTGTGGTATAATGAGCACATCCTGTGATGTGTTCACAAACTATTATGTTTGCTGATGACCCTCCTTTGTGAAGTGGTCACATCACTTAATGAGATAAGAGGCTGAGAGAGAGAAAGAGAGAGACACAGAGAGAGAAATGAACAGATGAATAGGGGAGGAGGACAGGTTGGAAGAGTGCCTTTATTTTCACCTTACTAACCCTACTTTGGTTCCCACCTCCACCCCTAAGATAGAAAAAAATTTCATGTAGCATGGCCTGCTCCATATACTCCAAATAATGTAGTAATCAGTAAAGGTGATTTTCTTCTTTTTCCTAATATCCAACCCCAACATACTAGGGTGTGGGGCTTCACTGTACATTCTTCTTTTTCTGATTTTATTTCATATTTTCCTCTTTGTTACCACTTTATTATCAATTAGAACTGTTCCCAAGATAGCAGTTTGTGAGGAAGAGGATTAGGCAACAGGATCCGACATTCACATCAGACAAGGACCAGTGACTGTTTCCACAAGCCAGATTGGAAAACTTCACAATTCATTGGGCATTAGTTAGAATTTTTGGAAGGGTTTTGCTTCAGTAATGGGGGAAAAATAGCCCTAGACCAAAGGCTACCTACTAATGCTGAAAAGCAAGCCATGAATGCACCAAATATTCTAAATAACTTAATATCTCACAACAAAGTTAAAAAATATTTATAGAAATTCTAAAATATTCCACATCTAATAAAATAGATTTCACCAGGCCTAACATACAATTAAAAATTACCAGGCATGCAAAGAAATAGGAATATATAAACCATCTGAGTTGAAAATTAATTAATAAAAATTAATCTAGAACTGAAAATGATATTAGAATTACCAGACTAGGACATCAAAAACCATTTTTTAAACTGTATTTTCTAAGACCTAGAAGCTAACAGAAAGATTTAAACAAGTTAAGTAGAGAAATGGAAGATGTAAAAATGACCCAGATCAAACTTTTAAAGATGAAAACTATAATGCCTGAGATAAAAAGCTCATTTGATGGGATTAACAACAGATTAGACATTACAGAAGAAAATATAAGCAAACTTGAAGACAAAGCAATAGAAACTATCCCAAAGGAAACAAAGAGAAATAAAGCTTAAGAAAAAAATGAAGAGAGCATGAGTGAACTGTGGAACAATTAAAATCTACCTAATATACATATTATCGACACTTTCAAAAGGGAACTGGGAAGGGACATAAAAATATTTGAAAAAATAATGGTTAAAAATTTCCAAATTTCATAAAAGCTGTAAATCCATGGATCTATACTCAATGAACTCTAATCACAAGAAACATAGAAAAAACCTTACCAAACACATTGTTATCAAATTGCTCAAAACCAGTAATAGAGAAACCTTAAAAGCAGCCATAGAAAAAAAGACACATTAAATACAGAGGGACAAAGATAAACATGATGCATATTTCTCACTAGAAACAGTGCATGTAAGAAGATGGTGGAACAATGTCTTTAAAATGACAAAATAACGAAACTTAAAATGTCTTTCAAAATGAAGGTAAAATAAAAACTCTTACCGGCAAACAAGAGCTTGAAAAAGATATCAGGAGAACTGTACTATAAGAAATGTTAACTAAAAAATTTAGGCAGAAGTAATGTGATATCAGATAGGGATATAGATCTACATGAGATAGAGAAGAGCATCAGGAACATTAATTACATGAATAAATAATAAGATTTTTTTCTTATTACCTAATCTCTTTAAAAGATAACAGATTGTTCAAAAATATTAATAATATAGTGTGAGGCTCATAACATAGGTGACAACAATAGCACGAAGGCCAAGATGGGAAAAATGGCAGCATATGTATTGTGAATCCATTCACAAATTAACATCTACTGTTTAGTAAGTGTTGCAAATACTGTTTATTGATAATCTATATACATTAGACACTTTTCTAGTGGTTATAGATACAATGGACAGCAGAATAGATAAGATCCTTGACTTCATGGATTGTACATTTCACTGAGTCAGCAGTCAACACACAAATATACAAATAAACAAGATAAATATAGACTGCTGTGTCATAGAAAAAAGTCAATGGGATTCTATAATAGAGACTAACAAGGTGCACAGAAATAACTCAGAGTGATCAATAAAGTTGTCTGTGACAAGGAGTCATTTGAGCTGAAACTTGGGAGGTGAGATGAGAAGAAGCTAGCCTAGTTGGAATCAAGGGACAGGATTCCAGGTTGAGATAACTTCTGAGCAAAGGCTCTGAGATGGGCAAGGATTTGGCCATTTCTAGAAACTGTCCATGGGCCAGTGTGGCTGAAATATCGTGAGATAAGGATAGAGAAATCTGAGATGATGCTGGGGCAGAGGTCAAATCACTCAGGTCTTAAATCCATGGTTAGGGATTTGGACTTCATGCAAAGCACAGGGGCGAAATATTGAAGAGTTTCAATAAGGGAATGAGATGGTCTGGTTTACTTTAAGCAAACAAAAAAATAACTGTGTTGTAGTATGGAGAATGGAAGGTAAGCAGCAAGCATAGAGGCTAGTCATGAAGATATTTCAGTGGTTGAGGTGAGAAATGATGGTGATATGAACAGACACAATGGCAGTAAGAAGAAGATAAGTAATTAGATTCAATATACAGTTTGGAAGGCAAACTGATAGGGCTTGATATGACAGATTAGAGGTTGGATGTAGAGTTCAGGGAAAAGAAGACTCTAGCAAGCAGTAGAGCTGGGATTTGACCCAGGCCTGTCTGACTCCAAAACTTTCTTTGTTTTCAGAGCTGCTATTAATAGGTTGAACACCTATTATGAATGGTATATTTCACAGGTCATAAAAGTGTCAAAAAGCATAAAATCATAGTCTTTGTCACCAAGGACAAAGATAGCTGACAATAAAAGAAACATATGCTAGGGACTAAATGATACCCCCAATTGTTATAGAAGTTCAGATTGAGAGGAAGAGGATGGGCCAAGGAATGTCAACTCAGAGGAGTGTGCTATGACAGGAATGAGAAAGCACTGGGCAGAGGGTGAGCCGTGTGAGCAAAGACCTGGAGGTGGGAATTCAGATAGTCTTCAGGGAACAATAACTAAACTGCGATGGCTTATTAGTAAATGAACCTTGAAGAGAGCTGGCTTTGAATAGGTAGCTGGAGGTAGAGTTGGACAGCTTAGAATGATTGAATGGTAGTGCTAAACCTCTAAATGGCAATCTTCAGATACACCAATTTATCATCATTGTGGAGATATTGATTACAATTGGAAAATTGATGTCATCCATTATAGCCACCATAGCAATCATTTTAAGTAAAAGTTTTCATTGCCAAGCATGTAGACACAGCCCAAGACAAATGGTGAAAGCAGAATTGAAAACTTTTCTCATTGTTTGAGGTTTTTCTACCACTTCATATAAATTATATAAATACCCTTTTCTCCTTTATCTTTTTTTTTTAATGTACTACTAGTGTTTCTGACTGTGGTGGTCATCTGTGATCTGTGATAGTTGGAACTCTTCGAGGCATTATCAGAAGGTACAGATGTTGTCAATGGCAGTAGCCCTATCCATTGAGAGTTTTCTGAAATCTCTGGCATACTCCAAAAGCACGAAAGGTTAACCTAATTGGATGATGCATAGAAATGGTCCTCAATTTTGCCAACCTGAGGAATCCACAGTAAAAGGACCCACTGGAATCCTTCGGTTTGGTTCTGTAACCACAAGGTGGCCAATGCCAATCTTAGGCTCTGACTTCAGGACTGGAGGTCTGAAAGGCACAATTTATGAGCTCTATGGCAAATTATTTCCAACTGAGCCTTCCTCAGTAAAATCCTCACCTCTTTCCATGTGTGTCCAGCTGTGCAGTAAGAAGAAATGAATCATTTCTGAAAAAGTTACAATTGAATCAAGTCCTATTTCTTTCTTTTTTTTTTCCAGATCAAACTTCAAATGAGGCATAGTTGGCGTCAGTGAACTTCCTTTTCGTCTCTGCTCCCATCCCACTTCTGGTAGTTTGAGCTTGTCTAGGTTCTAAATACTTTTTTTTTTTTTTTTTTACTAATAAATCATTCGGCAAGTATGTTATTCATCATACTCTGGCTGTACACACACTCCACAGTTCCTGGGCAACATGCTCAATATAATCAAATGATTCCTATTCTGTTAAATCATTTCTTTAGAAACATAATTTGAAGATGAGTTGTGTATATTTTTAACTTTATGATTGTCTTGATAGCACATGGAGGTAACAAGGTAGAATTTTAACTTTTAAAGTTAAGCAATATTAGCTCGATAAAGACAAAATATTATTAACTAGTAAACGAATATATCTCCACAGGTTTTTTTGTATTTTGTACAGATCTCTTACTTCCCTACATGGATGCATGTTTTAAATTTCTATCTTGCCAGAGATAATAACACAGATTTCCAACACTTGATTCATATCACCTTTCAGGCCAGTTTCAAGGGAGACCAGTGTTCATCCAATCCATTACATAACACAAGCTGCTTCTTCTCTTTGGAAGAAGGTTGGCTCACTATAATTGTTAAAGCCCCTTTCTAAGACCTCTTAAAAATGAGGAAGAAGTCACTGTGTGGACACTGGTGAGGTCCCAATCTTCTATATCAATCCTCTGCTTTGGTGATATTGATCTGCTCCGGGCTCTTGTTGATGCCTTGGGTTTTTCACCTCTGCATATTTGCTGACCCAAGTTCACATTTAGAACCTTCTGTTCCTCTCCTTCTACTCACATAGCTTTCACCCAGCCTTCCAGACCCAGTGAAAACCCCATTGCCTTTGCAAGGTCCTCTGACCACGCCAACCTGACCCAATGGCTTCCTCTTTTGAGGTCTCTTCTTGTGCCCTTTCCTGCTTTGGATTGTTCATTAACTTCTCATGTCCATCTGTTCTACCTCCCAACTGCATGTAGATAGATGAATATCAAAGATGTTAAAGCAGGTGATCATCTACCCCAGACATCCCAGTCTTCAAACCCCTAATACAGTGCTCTTTTGTGTTTTTTGTTAAATGTGTTTTTTTGAATTGATTTCAGAGAGAGGAAGGGAGAGGGAGAGAGGTATAGAAACTTCAGTGATGAGAGAGAATCATTGATTGGCTGCCACCTGCACATTCCCTACTGGGGGTTGAGCCCGCAACCCTGGGCATATACCCTGACTGGGAATCAAATCATGACCTTCTGGTTCATGGGTTGATGCTCAACCACTGAGCCACATTAGCCAGGCTACAGTGCTCTTTTAAATGTGTGATGCCATCCCTTATTAATTTAACTAGGGCCATTAACATTTAAAGGCAGTGATTTATTCATTTATTGAGTCATTCTTTATTTATCATTAAGCAAATGTTCACTGAGTGTTTACTAGATGCCAGGCTCCATCCTAAGCGCTGGAGATATAATAGTGACTTTGAGAGAATGACCTTGTCTACTTTCTCAGGGAGCACGCACACACACACACACACACACACACAAAATGACAACAACGAAAACAACAAGTGGGAACATACAAAATGAATAAGTAACTAAACAAATAAAACTTTAGAGAATAAGTGCTGTATATAAAACTAAAGATAAGTAGGGTGGTGGGCTTGAGAGAGGTGGTGAGAGGATGGTGCCACTTTAGCTAGGGTGGTAAGCAGGGCCTTCTCTGAGGACATGGCATTTGAGCTGAGATCTGAGTGATGAGGTGAGGGTGGTCTTGGGGGAATCTGGGAGAAGAGTGTTCCATGCAGAGTGAAGAGAATGTGCCAAAGACCTAGGTCACAATGAACTTGGTGTTTTAGAGGAGAAAAATATCAGTGTGGCAGGAAGGGAGTCAGCAAGAGGAAGTGGGGCAAGAAGTGGTGAGAAATGTTCAGGTAGACTGGGCCCACAACATGCATGACCTTTGTAGGCCAAGTGAAGAGTTTGTAGATCATTGTCAAAGCCAGTGGGAAGCCCTGGAGGGTAACTCACAGGGAGGTTTTTTGTTTGTTTGATTTTCTTTCTTTTTATTTACTAGAGGCCCCGATGCATGAAATTCGTGCAAGAGTAGGCCTTCCTTCCCCCAGCTGCCAGCACCGGCTTTCCTCTGGCACCTGGGACCCAGGCTTCCCTCACAGCCCCAGCTTCATCTGGAAGGTCATCTGGAAGGACGTCTGGTCTAATTAGCATATTACATTTTTATTATTATAGACTAGAGGCCCGGTGCATGAAATTCGTTCATGGGTAGGGTCCCTAGGCCTGGCCGGCGATCAGAGCCGATCAGGTTCCCCGCCTCCCAGCCTCCCAGCTTCTCCACTTCCCCGCCTCCTCTTTCCTTTGCTTCCTCAGCACCCCACAGTCACTGCTGGTCACCTGACATGTTCCATGCCACCCCCTGGTGGTCAGCGCACATCATAGCGAGTGATCAAACTTCCGGTCTCCCGGTCAAACTCCAAAGGGGACACTTTGCATATTAGCCTTCTATATAGAGAGAGTTGCCATTCTCTTGCTTTTGCTTTTACTTTTTGGGTGTACTATACAAAAAGTGCACACATCTTAACTGTACAGCTGCATGAAATTTGACCTATGCATATACTCGATGTAACTACACCCATACTAAGATACAGCACAATCCCGCACACCCTACAGGGTTCTCTCATGCCCTGTGTAGTCACTACAGCCACCACTATTATGACTGCTTGTATCACCACTGACTAGTTTTGCCCATTGCGCATATAGTACACACTGATTTTGTGTCTGGGAAGTATTGCTATGCAATGTTCTATGGAATGAACATCTTACAATTTACTTATCTTACTGCTGATGGATCTTTGGGATGTTACCAATTTAGAGCTATTTTGAGTAAAGCTGCCACGAACATCCTTATACATGCCTTTTAATGGACATAGGTTGGATATATACACTGAGTGGCCAGATTATTATGACCACCTGATGTTTGTAGGCAAATTAGCTATAATTTTGCGCTGAAGTTGCTAGAGGGCCAGACCATTATAAATAGGGAAGCAGGTGTTTACCATGACAGTGGAAGTGAATTTTTTCTGAAGACATGGGTAAACAACGTGATTTAACAGCCTTTGAACGTGGGATATATATACTGTATACTCAGGAGTGAAATTGCTGGTCTTAGGATTTTTATATTTAGTAAATACTATCATTTTCCAAAGTGGTTGTACCAATTTACATTCCCACTTAAAATGCATGGGAATTTTGATTTCTTCCCATTCTTAGAATCACTTGGTATCAATCATTTTAATTCTAGCCATTCTGGTGGGAGTATCATGGGTGGGATTCTCATTGTAGATTTTTTGGGGGAAAGGAAGGAGCAGTTGCTCATAGGTGGTTATGACTATGTTGTTGATTATATAATTTGTCTTTAAAAGTTTGGTTTTCAGGCTTCCTGGCTTTCATTTCCTATTTCCAACACCACATTATTTTTTTCCCCTTCGCAATACCTCCAAGAGCACTATAAAAGCCAAACATGCTGATATGACATCACCAGTTCATTGTCTTTCAGGAATGTGATATTTCATCTTTTATAGAGTGTCCCTATTCCAAGATAGAAGAGAAAATAGAAAACAGGGCTTAGAACTTGAAAGAGAAAATTTGGGTCAGGCTCCAGCTTAATGCAGTTTCCATTCTTAGAGCCAAAGGCCGTCTAGTCAGTGCACAAAGGGAGTCGCTGGAGGAGTGGGGACTGTTGCTTTCATTACAAGCTCATACCACTGCATCATGGTGTCTAGGATTTTACCCTAACAATAAAATGAAGGCTGTTATGCTTCATTTCCTGTTTTGAAAAATGGAGTCTTTGGCTTTTTTTTTAAAGGGATAATTGTATATTGTTTTTAAAAATTGGGTTGATAATTCATTCTATTATAATTAAGCTAATTAGAATACTATTGTTTTCCAACAGCTTTAATGAGGTCTTCCACTTGGCAGGGAACCTGTGAGACCAAAAATTATTGCCATTTGTTAAAAGATGGAGAAACTCTGATGACAAATGACTCTATTCAGCTGCATTTTGGTTAATAAGATTTATGCATTAATCTGGTTATGCTTTGTTCTCCCGAGTTTGGCAAACTTCTGAAGTTTTCCAATTTTCTACTGTGTCTCTCTGCTCCCTACCCCCACCTCCTCCTTAGAGAATTCCTGGCGTCTGAGTTAAAATAGGTGGAAACAGTCTCTGTTTCCAGCCGAGGCTCCCCAGCTTGGTTGGAATGCTCGTCTGGTTGTAATAGAGCCTGCTTTTCGGCCAGCAACTCTTAAAATAGCTCCTCGGCTTATAAAGCAGAAAATAGAAGTTTGGGCCGCCCAGTTCACTAACAGGATGTTCTGGCTGCTTACTTTGGGGGGCACTGTTGCTCCAGTTTGAGGACTCCGGCGGGGCTGTGGTGAGTGATGGCTCTCTGTTGCACAATTTTGTATCTGCACTCCTTGTCAAGTAATCATTACAAATGTTTCTTGGAGGAAGAGTTGGCTCTGAGCAAAGGTCTGCCTTCCTAAAGAAGTGAGGGCCTGAGGGGTGGGCACCGGTCTGTCCGTGGTAAAATTTTCTCCTTTGACAGTGTAATTAAGTGCTAATTAACTAAATGAGTGTAAATGTTGAAGGCTGAGATAAATATCTACATTTCCTTAATCTATTTTTCCCCCTGTAAAATTTGATAAAGGAAATTTGGATTTAATGGAAGATATATGTCATTTTTTTTTCTTCAAGATTGCAAATCTGTTTAGAAGGAACTCAGAGCCACTGGTTTGGCTTTCTGCAGGGAAAGTTAGCAGCATATAAATATAGAAGAGGGACAATAAAATGCGGATGCGATATTGCAATAATTATGTTAAGGAGGCTTAGTGGAGCTACCTTTTTGAAACATCTGGTTTGTTTCTGTTTTTTCCACATCCTGCAGATGTTGCCGAACCCATGAAATATACTGACAGGAGAATACATTAGCTCACGGAGTCATTCCAATGAATAAAGCAAAGAGTAGCCTCTCAACTTTCTAAAAAAATCTAGTTAGAAAAGAATTCTGCTTTCAGAGCAGGCAGAGATTAGGCCCATAATTGAGAGGGGCCCAGGGCCTTCTAAAAGTGTCAATAGTGATCTGTTCTTGCCCAAGGGGAAAAGGCACACTTTGTGGAGGGGCAGCCTGAGTAATAAATGGAAATCTTTGTAATTCAAGTGCTTTCTCCTTACCTTCTGTGGTTAGTGATTTAAAAGGGGGCTGGAAGAGGGGGTGAAGGAAACCCACTTGTCTGTGGTGGGTCATAGAGCTAGGGCTCCGGAGCCCATCTTGAGTTGACTTCTCTGCCTCTCTTGGCTTCTAGAGCCTGGAGTGAGATCCAGAGGCCGAGGCAAGTGCCTTGGGAAGGGGATGCATAATTGAAGTACCATCTGTGGCATGGGGCTGATGACAGCTGCGTGATGCCCTGACACTCCTGTGTCAACACCCTCCCCACGCAGAAAAAGACAGGGCAGGCACATGTATGCTGAACCTTGGGGAGAGCAGACCCAGGCATCCCCGAAGGGGAGGGCCTGGGGAGCCTGAGTTTATTAAATAGGAATTGGTTGCCTATGAGATTAACACCCTGAAATAAATGCAAAGTTAAAAATATTTTGGCCTCCAGCCCACTTGGCAGGAGGATTAGGAACCTGGAACGGTCAGAAGGACAAAGCCTTAAAGGGCCAATGTCACATTTAGTTTCTGGCCGGCTGTGATCTCTAAATTTCCCCATCATTCACATCACTCCTTTGGGTTATGGCGTCGTGTGTTCTGAACCCCTCATTAAAATGTGTAACAGATGTTTTTCTGGTCACCAGCCTGGCAGATGAGAAGGACACACACATACAAACCCGTCTCTGAGAAACTAGTATTTCTCTGGTTCAGCACTGAATTGTTGAACTGCAGTCACTGACATCTAGTCCTATTTGCCTCCTTTCCTCTGGGACAAAGGGTGCCTCACAAAAGGCTGTTTCTTGTGTGTTCTCATAGGGTTTCTGGCTTCCTTCAGGTCAGTGAGGAGGGATCACTAGGCTTGAGCCAAAGCCTTCTATTTAGCAACAATTTCATGTATGTTTCCTCCAGGCACCCAACTCCTGGCTTCACCATTTACCCCTGCCCCTGGATCAGAAGGGATCTCTTTCTTGAAATTATGTAAAAGCTCTACCTCCTCAGAGAATGATTTCAGATCTCCGCCTCCCACCACCCCCAACCTTTCTCCCCACTAGGGTTATAGCCGCCTTCTCCTTTTCCTTTGCAAATGGCTAATTTCTGTTTTTGATACTTCAGCCATATTTCCCTATGCTCCATTGACAGATTAAACCCAATATGACCAGTTTTTAATAGTCTTTGAGAACTTTTGACACTAATGTAAACGTGTTACTTAAGGAAAGGGGTTTAGCATCATTGTTATTATCGTTATAATAATGTTTAGCATTTATACTATTGTTGAGAATGAATGACATGCCTTCCCATCTTTATTTTGCTGCTCCTCAAAGCAATGCTGATATAAGCAGGGCAGCAATTGCGATGTTGAGGTTATAGGTGAAGAAATCAATATTCACAGAAAGCAAAGCTATTCCTTCAAGGTCATGTAGCCAGTGAGACTGGGATTCAACCCATTTTAGATTGCAAGTTTGGGACTTTTCCTGGGCATAGCAAGCCCTTATGAATAACATGGTAGGCACTTAAAAAAAAAGATTGTCCATAAGATGGGACTGTTTTGGGAGGGCAGTGTAAATATGGCAAGAATGTGAGGAAGTAAGGGATTTAGACAGAAATAGAGATATGGAGTCCAAAGCTACTTTCCCCGAAATTGTGTACTGCAAGATTTCAGTAGGTGTATTGTTACGAAAAGAATTCCATAGCCAAATAGGCTTGGTAGATGTTAAATTAAATTAAGCCATGAAAATTTCTTGATTTCAGCACTCTCAGAGCCTTTGACACGCATTTTGAATTCCCAAGGCAGGGAAGGACCCGATGTGCTATGAGCATTTTGCAAACGTGTTTGACACAGGACCCCTCTTGACTGAAGTATCTCATAAGAACACATGTTGGGGAAAGTTGGTCAGAAATACCATCATTTCCTGTCTGAGAAGGTAGATGAGTGGGCCAAAGAGGGAAAGGTGAGAACTGTTTAGATGTAAGGAAAAGAACTAGAAGTCATGTTTATTCTGCTCTCTACTGAATCAAAGAATTGGTCACTCAGTTTAGTAGATTTTATGTTAAGGTCCTACAGGGGTAAAATTGGTATGTATTTCTTAAGTAAAACTTTATTGGAAGAGAAACTGGCACGACTCAATGAGGTGACATTGTGGTGAGAGGAACATGCAGGAAGAGGAGTTCTAGACTTAAATGTCATTAATTAGTCTTAACTGTGCGACCTTGGCCAAGTCGCTACACCATCTGGATTCTGGACCTTTCAACTATAAAATGGACTAAATGGTTCTTTTAGATCAAGATTCAGTGATTCTATAACTAAAAGGTATATGTTTTAAAATGCAATAGTAGATGTTTAAGGTGGAGACCGACTGGAGAGGTGATTTCTCATGGAATGCTATGAGAGGCTAGGTTAGCATTTCCAGAGGGAAAGGGTGAGAGATCAAGTGGATTCTGAAGAAATTTGCCTCCAGATATCAGCAGACTAGGAGCAGTCCCCATTTAGCCCAGTATTAAAGTCAAATTTCAAAGTCGAATGACCCCAGGATCCCAATCCGAAAGCCAAGGAAGAATCACTAGATGGCCATTGCTAGCCTTAAAGGGAAAACAGAGATTCCCTTTCCAGTGAGACAGCTGGCTTTGGAGAAAAAAAAGATTGAACTTTCTTTAAGGAGGAATGAAAACAATTAATCAGAGAAACTACTGAGAAGGAAGACAAAATCATCAAAGAGATGAGGAGCCTCAGTATCAGGGGTTAGTGGAAGAGTTAAGGAAATGGAGAATGATCATTAAATCAAGTGTGAGGGGAACTCCTAGAAATGGGGAGGGAGAGAGACTGGATACAGGATGGGAGAAACAAAAAGTCCTGAATGAATGTGGCTTAGTCTGAACCAATGTTGATACCCAAGACACAGGTGGTGCTGAGATGATGTGCTTTTTCACTCAAGATCCAAAAGGTGTAAAAACCTAATTCCACTGTTTCTTTCAAAGAGGCCAGGGGCATGAGATACTCTGGAACCGTGGTGGGAAAACTGCGGCTCGCGAGCCACATGTGGCTTTTTGGCCCCTTGAGTGTGGCTCTTCCTAAGCCTTGGGAGTACCCTAATTAAGTTAATAACAATATACCTACCTATGTAGTTTAAGTTTAAAAAATTTGGCTCTCAAAAGAAATTTCAACCGTTGTACTGTTGATATTTGGCTCTGTTGACTAATGAGTTTGCCGACCACTGCTCTGGAACAAGCATGTCAAACTTGGGGCCCACAGGCCGCATGCCTTGTTTATTTGGCCCCTGTTAGCCTTTGAGTTTGACATGCTTGCTCTGGAACAATAGTTTATGGTCTGGGTGCAAAAGTGGTCCTTGAGTCTTGGAGAACAAAGATAGATATGAATTTGATGTCTATCTACCATCAAATCCTTGAGTGATCTGAAAGTCATTTCTCCTCTTGGAGAGGTTTGTCCTTACTGGGAAGGAGAAAGCAGAGGAATAGAAAAATTTTATGTGAAGGCCAATACTTTCAGGAGGATAAGGTTAAAATAAAGCCCACACACCTTCAAATCTGAAGTGCCAAGTGAGCCTCCTGGGACCTGAGCTGTTTAGTGTCCATGTTCTCCAGATTGCCATCACCCCCTTGCTGATAGGATATAGGAAGCAAGGCAGCATGTGGGGGCCTTGGTAAGTGTTTGTGGTGGCTGGACATAAGAAGAGAAGGCAATAAAACTTCAATCAGACTTCTCAACAAGACAAGCCAATTTATGGCAACCTTCCAGCGTTCAGCCAGACTCTGCCTGTGTAGGGGGAAACTGGGCCTCAGCCATCAACTAGCAGGTCAGTCCAATGCAGAGTTGTTCTTTGTTTTGCTTTTCTCTAATCTCACTAAACTCTGCAACATGTAAATGAAACAAGTAGGGGGTTGACACGTGTTAAAAGGCTCCTGTGACTCCATCCTTGGTTTTAGGAGCTCTAGAATTCTTTTGCAAAGCCAATGCTTGGGGATTTTCTGCAGCAGCAATGTCTACACTGGCTAGCAAAAAACACAACCACACTCTTTAGGAAAAGCATCCTATTAGAGGGGACACAAATCAAGATAAAGCCCATGTGTTCTGTTCTACTGCCACTCATTGGAAACAGAAAGGTCTATCCATGACCCTGGCAGTGGGCTGGACCATAGTGAGAAACAATGGCATAGCCACGACCATGCCTGTCTTTGAACGGCTCAAAAAGGCCTTACTTTTATTTAAATAGGGAACAATAATTTCTTAGAGAGTCCCTTGGCAAATAATACACTTGATTTGATATCTAGAAATAATCGCACCTCAGGTTGTTTCTAAGGAATAATAATAGTCAACTGAAAAGTGAAAAAATCAGCTAGCTGACTAGACATTTCTAAATATCCGGATCCTTAGCAGCATGCACAACAAACTTCTGTGCAGCTGATTAGCACTTTCGTCTTGGAGGAAATAATGGTTTCTTATCATCATCGATGTCCAAGTCCCTGTGTGTAAATGGGTGAGAATAACCTGTCCAAACTCATCTCACATGAGCTGGCTGGAAGGTCAGGCCTGTTCCGCCCTTGAATTGCAAATCTATTCTTGGGCAAAGACTGGCTTCTCCTTCCTGCCTCTAGTGTGGTCAGTAGCTCAAGAGATATAGGTAAGTGCACAAAATGGGCAATGCCAAACGATGTAGATCTCCTTTCCCTGGTCAAGGCGCAGTACAGCACTGACTTTCTTCCCTGGAGAGCTTCACTCCTCAGCAGCTGTGAATGATTTTCCCCTTTCTCCCAGGAGTGGTCTCTCAGACTAGCTCCTCAAGGACAGAATTATTTTTTATTACCTGCTCTCCAGTGCCTGCCTTAGCACTTGCACATAGGAGGTGCTTTATAGATATTGAATGAGAGAATGTTCTCTTGAGAAACACATAGACTTTCCTATGCTTAGCCATACCAGCCTGCTCCAGGTCCTCACTTCTCCTTTAGATCACTTTTGTTCCCTCTTTTCACCTGTCACTGTCTTTTCTGCCTGTGGAGGTTCTTTCATGGAAGGTGGACTAAGGAGCTACAGTGTACCAAATTCCCTCTTCTTTTTTTGCCCCTGCTACAGACGGAATATTTGTGTTTCCCCAAAATTTATATATTGAAACCTAATCCCTAATGTGGTGGTATACGGTGTTGGGATTAGGATATAAGGTCACAGCCCTCATGAATGAGATTAATGCCCTTCTGAAAGAGACCCTAGAGAGCTCCCTTGCCTCTGCTGCCTGCCACATGAGGATACAGATGCAAACCAGGAAGTGGGTCCCCGTCAGACAGCAAGTCTATCGGTGTCTTAATCTTGGACCTATGTGAGAAATACATTTCTGTTGTTTATAAGCCACAGAGTTTGGTATTGAGTTATAGCAGCCTGAACAGACTAAGCCCTTGAAGATAAGCCCTCTCTCATCATGAAGTTTTCCCTTCTGATCACTATAGGAAATCATATACAAAAATAACAAACAGGATCTTACAGTGTTCTCATAGTCATGCTTCTCTCTGTAGCTGTAATTTTCTCTAACGTGGCCAGTGAAAGAACTTGCTGTGTTTATTGCTGTAACCTGAATATAACTAATGTACCATATGGCCCTATCTATGTATAATAGAGAGAGAGCAGTATGTCGGGGGCAGGGGGAGGAATAATAGAAAGATGTTTAAATCTTAGTACTCTCAGACAACAGGAGTTAGCAAACTATGTCTCATAACCAAATTTTTAAAATAAAATTTTTTTACAATTTTTTATTTATTGATTATTGATTTTTAGAAAGAAAAGAAAGGAGAAAGAGAGAGACATTGATTTGTTGTTCCACTTATTTATGCATCCCATTGATGGATTCTTGTATGTGCTCTGAGTGGTGATTGAACCCGCAACCTTGGTGTATGGGGACAATGCTCTAACCAACTGAGCTACCCAGCCAAAATGAAGGTGTTGTTTTTTTTAAAATAAAGTTTTATTGATACATAGCCATATTTGATTACATATTATCTATGGCTGCTTTCAAGTGACAGTGGCAAAGTTGAGTAGTTGTGACAGACACTGCATGGTCCTAAAAGTTAAAAATATTTACTATCTGGCCCTTCACTGGAAATGTTCACTGACCCCCATCTTATAAAATGCTCTTAATGTACAGGAAAATAGTATATTCCTTATTTCTTCCAAACTTAGTGACCTCCACAGAAACAACAGCTAGACTCTTAACAAAAATAAATCCTTTTTGTTCTCTCAACTTTCTATTTAAAAAAAATCCCTCCTTGAAATCCAGTCTAGGTAGCTCCTAACTCCTCCATCATCACTTAACCTCTTTGGAATCAAATTCTTCTCTAAAGCTAGTAACTTCCCGCCCCGCTAAAAAACAAAAACTCTGCCCTGACTCTGCTCATTCCTATTGTTACCTCTTTCTATTGTTTATCACACACAAGAGAAGGTTCGGGATGCACACTAAAGGGGGTCTTCTGAGGAGAGGTACGTGAAGAGGAGGCTGGGAAGCTGGTAAAAATTATACAATTTGTGCTTGTGACATAATGAATCATTTTGATGATAGTTACATTCCTGAGGGGAGTGACAGCTCGCCTCATGCAATCCTGGCCCTTTCATCTGAATCTGGAACTCTCCATGGTGTCCTCTCCTCCTGAGAAGATGACTGCTTACTCCCCTCACCTGGTCTCAGGTGGAAAAATCTCCCCTCTCCCTCAGGCTTCCTATGGCCAGATATCCATCTCCCAAGGCTTCTGCCCCTCCCAATCAGATTCCCTTAGGACATTTCCTCATTCCTCTCACAGCCACATCCATCTTTGCCACATGTGTTTGATGCTTGCATATATATGGGTTATGAAAATGAATTTTGTTTATTTCAAGCAAAGTGAAAATATAATTTTGTATACATTTTTTAATAATCAACTATAATCCCATATGCAGAGATAACAAGTATTAACTTTAGGTATGAAATTTTATAATTATTATTCTGTTAGTATGTATTCAAAACATACACATGTACATACATATACTAATACATACATATGTATAATTATTAAATCGCATTTTGGTTTAGAGTATATATTGATTACATATTAGTTTTGTATTTCTTTTTATTTGGTACAACATCCTGTGTTCTTGCTTTTGGGTTTGTATATCGCTTTGTTCTTGAACAATCATTTTCATGAGGAGAAACCAGGTTTTTCTAATCCTGTATAATAAAAAGCTAATATGCAAATCAACCGAATGGCAGAATGACCGGTCGCTATGATGCCCAGGGGGCAGACGCTCACTGCAGGAGCTGACCCCTGGTTGTCAGTGCACCAGAAGCCAGGCTCACACCTGGCGAGCACAATGGCAGTGGTGGGAGCCTCATCCCCCAAGGGCTCCCGGACTGTGAGAGGGCACAGGCTGGGCTAAGGGACCCCCCTGGAGTGCACAAATTTTGTGCACTGGGCCTCTAGTCAAATCATAAATGCTTTGAGGGAAGGGTTAACTTCTCCTTTATTATCCCCTTCTCCTTTCCTCACCTCCACTCCCATCCCCACCAGCAACTAGTGTTATTTAGTAGCACAGCATGAGTTGTTTGATAAATATTTTCTAAGTAGAATTGAGTAGAATGATGCCTGACACACCCATAGGAGGAAATCTGAGTGAATGATCTTCCTGTCTTATTCTTGCCACACAGAGAAAGTCACAGCTTCAAATGAGCTGTGAATGGCTCTTTGGCGGGTGCACAGCAACACACCTGCTGAGTTAAGAGCCTGATGAATCATTTGCCTGGTTATCTTGCTAGTCATGCTGAACTGAAAGCCACTTTTCGAATCCAACAGGTCCAAACCAGGGCTCTTTCCTTGGCTTGGGCTTGGGTTAGTGTTTTCTCGACACTCTTCCTATCTCTTTTAAAACTCTTAATAATGGACTTATAAAAATAGTACTTATTCAAAGAACACCTCACCATTCTTGTCTTTCCTAATAGGAATTTTATTTCATATTGCTGAGTAAATTAGATGTGGACCCTTGTTTTATTTTTTACATAAAAACAAGCAAAGAGATTAGCGAAGGGATAAATTAATCACAAGCCATAACCCTGCCAGGTGTTTTCTTCGAGGGACAAACCAAACAACAAAACCACCCCCCACATTTGTTCTTTTTTATTTCTTCACATGCTTTGGCAGGTCTCGATGTCCTGCTGGTTTAATTGACCTAATGATTTGTTTATGTTTTTCAATTTACTCCTTTGTAAAAGTTAATGTCCTTTGCTTTAAGCATCCAAAATCCAAACTTTTCTCTTGTGCCCTAGTCTTCCATCCAGAGCCCCTCCCCTACCCCATTCCTTAGATGAAGAACTAACTGCAAGGGTCGCTGAAATTAATGAAAAACACAACCACAATGACATGAAACTACAGGTCCAACTTGGCTCTAAGGGGCTCCATTAGGGTGGATCACATTGCATTATATGATGTAAGGGCTTCGCGTGGGTTAATCAAAATGTAACCTCAACCCTTACTCAAATCACCTGGTGGACTGCTGTTTGCCCGAGGTTAAGCCCTCCTGATGCTGATGGTCTGTAATGCATTTAGCTAATAGTAATCCCTTCCATTTGGGAGAGTGCCTTCTGCTTCTCAAAGCTCTTTCACCTCCATCGCTCAGATAGCCCTGGGAAACATTTCCCATTTTATGGATGAGGAAACTCAGAAGAAATTGACTTCCTCGTGGTCATATAATCAGTTTCTTCAGGTGTGTGTGTTCTCTCTCTCTCTCTCTCTCTCTCTCTCTCTCTCTTCCCCCGCTTTCTTTCTCCTACCCTCTTTCTGTTTCTTTCTCTCAGCTACAGTATTCTAAAAAACTTACTAAAGCTTAAGCATCTTATTTGTGTTTCTACTTACCACTCAGTATATGTTCCTGTAGTTCAAAAGAAAAGGAAATCATATGAAAAGGTTGCCCATGATTTTATATTAGAAGTCGGTCTCTCATTTCAGTTGTCCTCTTCCACAATCTATGGCCTAAAGATACCCAAAGCTGGAAAGAAATCTAATGTCGCCTAATCCATACCTGGCCTCTTGTTCCCTGCTTTCAAACTGCCATCAACTGGGACAGTCCGAGAGTGACTGGCCTCAATGTTATTGGAACCGTTTTCCCACACCCAGACTTTTTATAGTCTTTCTCTGGTCCGACTATCCTTTTAGTAAGAAGCGTCTGTTAGAAGTAACCCAAATCCTTTCCCCTGCGATTTGAGCCACTTTCTCCTTATTTTGCTCTCAACTAAGTTAGCAAACAGCTCTTCCCTCCTCTTGTCCAGTATCAGATTCTGCGTCCTTCCCCTTGCCTCTCCCCAAATTTGAGCTTCTTACCTCAGATCAGGATGATTTACGACCTAAAAAAACTGGACACCCTGGAGCTTATTTTTCCGATAAAAGTGTAGATTCTCTAACAGAAGACCTGAGAGTCTTGGCAGCAGATCGCAGCCAGAGTAAAAGCAAACTCTGGTCTCTCTGGGGCCATGTTTCTCGGGTCTCAGTTGCAGAGAATCCAGAGACACTGACGTGCAGCCCCAGGAATAGGGACATCAGATGCCTCAGCCACATGCCGGCTTCCCTGTGGTTAAACTAAGCTGTGGAGCTGTACGCTATATATAACTCTTACAACCTCATTTTCTAGTCCCTTTTTATGTTTATTTCCCTCTTGTCATCCTCTAGCCTCTAATAAACTCTTGTTTAAATGCTTCTGCCTTCGTCTCAGCTGTGCTACCGGGAATTCAGGAAAAGGTTAAGTGTCCGTGTTCAGGACTGAGTATTAAGGGGGGGGAAAGCCCCTCTCTTCCCCCAGGGTTAATGTAGTTGAACCATATACTGAGGGAGAACTACATTTCAGATGCCGGAGACAGAACTGAGTGGCCTAATCACCCGTCCCTGTTGGACAGTACTCCTCCGTGGCCCAGCTTAAAGGACCTACATTTTATTTTACTGAGGATGATAGTGGCTTTTATTTTTATAAAGAATCTTAGCAAATTTATTGAGCACTTAACCTATGCAATGTATATGAAGATTCCGATTCCTGTGAGAATTGTTCTGCCCTCAACCAGCGCATAATCAACAGGTAGATACAATGGAACATCACTGACTATAATGTTGAGTGTGGCAGGGAGGTGCAAGGTGCTTTGGGCAGTCACAGAAGAAAAGAAACACTTTCAGTTTCTGGTAGGGGGAGTCAGAGCGGGGCTTGTGGTACTGGTGACATTTGAATTGGGCCCGGGAGACCAGGAATTTATGGCAGAACATCTCCAGGATTTAAAGAGTTCGTGTAGAGGAAGAGTGCGGGAGGAAGTTGGACAGCAAGATCAAACCAGATGACAGATGTCATGGAAGGATGTTATGAAAGGCTTTGAATGTTGTGTCAGTAACTCCCATACCAGTCATTTGCTTACTGGAGTAAGTGGTGAATTCCAAACATAATGGTAGACTCAGGGGTGTTAGGCTGTGGGCAGTAAAATAGAAAGAGGATGGCCTCTACGGTCAGGCAGATTGAGTAGAAATCCTGTGCATGCTGCTCATGGTGTGTTAATTTGGGCAAGTTATACATCCCTTCTGGCCTCAGTGTACACTTCTGTAAAATGGGGAGGTGGTAAAAAAAAAAGAATGCCTTCATATGGCCGTTGTGAGGATTAAATGGGGCAATGCATGAAAAATGCAAGATTGAGCAGGCATGTAAAAAGACCTGAATTCATTTGATCCCTTCCTGGAGTCAACAGAGTATTACCTAGAGAGTGTCTGCCAGCTTCCTCCTAGGTACCCATAGGAGGAGCGTGGGTGGTGGAGAGGGAGCAGTCTACTCTTTTATCTATTACCTCACTTCCAGCGTAGGTTGGATGCTACCTAATAGCTCAGAGGTATATTGTTGTATATTGTGAAGTAGGGATGGGTACATTACAGCCCACAGCCCAAATCCAGCCTGCTGCCTGTGTGTAACCTGGGAACTAAGAATGGCTTTTAATGGTTGAGGGGGGCGGGGAATCAAAAGAGGAATAATATTTTGTGGGATGGGAAAATTATATGAAATTTAAATTTCAGTGCCTGTAAGCAAACCTTTATTGAAGTGCAGCCACCCTCATTTGTTTACATATTGTCTGTGGCTGCTTTCTGCCTACAGTGGTGGAGTTGAGTAGTTGTAACAGATTAAATGGCCGGCAAAGCTAAAGTATTAATGATCTGACCCTTTACAAAAACGTATGTCAAGCTCTGGCCTAGATCACACCCTTTCTAATTTCTGTTCCAAGAGTTATAATGAGACTGTACAGTATGAACACTGGCTAAGTAATAGTGGAAAATTCTTAATGTTTCTATTTTTGAGTTTGTGAGTTTGCTTGGGGAAACTTTGTGCTGAGTAATGTTGGCTTACCTTCCAGAATGAGGTTCCAATGCCTCCAAGCTCACATGGTTTATTGTCCTCTCTCCACAAGCGTAAGTAGAAGGAGTGTTTGATCCATTGTGCCGTTTTAATCTGCAAAGCTGTACCTGAAATTTCACTATCAGAGAAAAATTTGTTGTGAAGTTTAAGCAGTTTATATAAACTGTTCCCTCCTTACCTCCCTCCAGTCCTTCCTCCTTTCTCTGTCTATTTTTTCCTCTCTCTTTCTCTCTTTGGATAAAGTGATCACAGAACCTAAGAGGTATGGACCATAGTAGGTATAGGCTTTCAATCCAGAATCAAGGTAAACACAGGGTGCCTTTGAACAAAGAAAAGAAATACCAGACCCAGATTGGGAGGGTAAGAATGATTTTCTGTAAAGATAATACTTGGTCTGAGACCTGAAGCTTCACACAGAATTTGTTCCTTGAAGAGTACAAGGGAGGGCTGTTAATCTCCATGAAAGCCCAGAGGTGAGCGGGCCCCCTGGTGTGTGGGAACCCATAAGGAGGTCAATGTGGTTGAAGGACAGGGGGTTGAGGTGGGGCTGGTACTGAGAGAAGTGGCTGAAGGAAAGCAGGAATTTATAAATGGCTTTGTTCATCATGCAAAGGAGCATGAACTTTTTATTTTAGAACAGCGGTTCTAAACCTGTGGGTTGCGACCCCTTTGGCAGTCGAACGACCCTTTCACAGGGGTCACCTAAAACCATCCTGCATATCAGATACTTACATTACGATTCATAACAGTAGCAACGTTACTGTTATGAAGTAGCTATGAAAATAATTTTATGGTTGAGTCACAACATGAGGAACTGTATTTAAAGGGCTAGAAAGTTGAGAACCACTGTTTTAGAAGATCATTAAGAGCTAGTGTGAAAGATGAATTTGAGTGGAACCGAATTGAATTGGTTGTTAGGAAGCCAGTTGCAAGAAGCAAAGCAGAATAGAACTCCTGGTGGAATCTGGGTTTTCTCCTTTTGATCACTGACCCTTCTCTTTGCACTTGTCTACTCACTGCGTTCTCATTTGAAGGTCCACATGTCTGTTTCTCCCTTTGGTTTATGCACTCTGGAAAGGAGAGATTATGCTCAGGCTGTACTTATCGGTCTCATAGTTGAGCATACTCCATAAAGTTGCCTAACAAGTCAATCATTGAATTAATGTTTTGTGTTGTTTTTCTGTTTGTTTTTTATCTCAGAGCCTTTGCATATGCAGTCCTATAGTCCTTGTTAAGGCCACACGAGGTATCATCCTAGTTGGAGCAGAGCCTGTAATTAGCTTGAAGCTATAGGTGCTGCTCTGCCCTTTCCAAGTATCCTGCTCTGTAGAAATCCATCATCTGGGACAATAAAATAAAAAACATTAGATTTCTGTTGTTTTTCTCTTCCAAACTATCTGGAAATGTCTTTCCTTTCAAAGATCTGTTTATCTTATAAAACTAAGCCAGGAAGATTTTATGTAATAAAAAGCTAATGTGCAAATCAACTGAACAGCAGAACAACTGGTCGCTATGATGCACACTAACCACCAGGGGGCAGATGCTCAACACAAGAGCTGCCTTCTGGTGGTCAGTGTGCTCCCACAGGGGGAGTGCTGCTCAACCAGAAGCCGGGCTAACAGCTGGTGATCGCAGTGGCGGTGGCTCGGCCGCACTAAGGATCCCTTGGGGAATGTTCAATTGCCAGTGGGGGGCGGACCTAAGCCGGCAGTTGGACATCCCCTGAGGGCTTCCAGACTGTGAGAGGGTGCAAGCCAGGCTGAGGGGACCACCGCCCGACACACACACACACACACACACACACACACACACACACACCGAGTACATGAATTTCGTGTACTGGGACTCTACTATTATTATAATAAAATGGGAGACTAATATCAAGGACTAGACTCACTTTTATTAAAGTGACAGTTTTAATAACCCGTTCCCCCCTGAAGGCATTAAATCAATCAGTAAATAAATTTTAGTGTTTTTATTAGCAAAAACCTCTGGCATTCACTGTTATTCATAAATGAGATGGCCTACCTAGAAAAGAGAAGGTCCTCAGGCTCCAGAACTGTTGAGACAGATCAGGTGGGCATTTTCTGGGGTGGTACACAGGACATTTCTGCTTTGGGGAAGGTTGGATGAGGTGAGCTTTAGGACTGCTCCCACCTTGAAGATTCCCAGGCTCTATTTATTAAAATTCTATTAGTTAATGAATTTATTCCCATTGGTTTTCAATGTTGGCCATAACAGAAACCTTTTCAGAGGAGCAGTATTTAGCAAATGCTAATGCAAGGCTGAAGAGAAAAAAAAAAAGGAGTGTATGTAATCTGACCTTCCAAACTCCAAGCAGTGGCAGATCCAAAAATGTATGTATGTATTTATTTATTTTTTGGTATCTTGAGCCACAGTGAATTTATACTTTGGTTCTTTGTGAAATGATTCAAAGATATCTTTTTTAAAAAATTTAATAGTCCTTACATAGGATTCCTATTTCCATGGAAGTAGAAAGTGGACAATGAAAAAACAAAAACAGTAGCATCTCAGTAGTCCAGCCTTAGAACTACTCTAGTATGGACTGATTCGTTTGGGTCTGGGGTGGATGTAATTTACCTTGGGTTTGATATTTCAATTCTTACTTCATAGGCTACTTCAAAAATTATAATTAGAGTGCACCTGAAATGAAAAAAAAAGATTCAGACTGGGAGACAAGAAACTTGGGGTCTAGTTTCAGTCTCTTATGAACCAGCTATGTCCCTTAATGCTCCATAGGCCTTGCTGTCCTCATCCACCTGATGGGGTAGAGACAACATAATTGAGAGGTCTCTGCATATCCCCACATTTTATAAGTTAAAAGTCAATTTGGGGGGGGAGAAAGTATTGACAAGCATGAAATGTCTTTATGTGGACTTCCCCAGCAATGCTGGACCTCTAGGATGAGCACTCCCAGTTTTGTATTAACTCTGACAGACATTCAGAACATCATCTTTTGGTTTGCTTTTAGAATTTGTCCACTGAAAGACATAAGACAGGTAGCACTCCTGGGAACGCAATGGTATTATTTTGATGGGGTGGGCTGATGAGACCAAAACATGAATTTTAAAGTCATGGAAACATTATATTTTGTTGTTGTTGTTGTTGAATTCCTGTGTAGAAAGAATAAACATTTTTTTCTCTTCAAGTGATGTTTACGTTACTCATCAGAAACATGATTGATAACACACAAGCAGGAGGTGATAGTATATTTATGTAAGACCAACATGAATTAATCCCACATGGAGAAATATTCTATAACACACCATTAAGGATGGTTTGACCAAAGTGTTCCTTTTCCTCCACGGAAAAATATATCTTTTAATAACTGAATAATTCATCTATTTTGATTCTTTAGACTAGATTATGACCTGAAGTTACTGCAGTACTACAGGAAATCAAGTTTGATTTTGTAATATAGTCAAATGAGTACTTTAGAGTGCCATGTCTAAGATCAATAAGGAAGCAGTAACTACATTTACTGTCATATGATGATATTGATGTAAAAACATAATGGTCAAAATTATAAAATCAATTTCATAATTTAATCAGAAATGTTTATTGATACTGTTAAAGTTGAATTCAATAGCTTCTGGTATGTAGTTAATTTCCTACCTGTCAGAAAAATGTATTGAAATGTTCTTTCTTGAAAATGATTGTAGTTAATTCAGTAGAAAAAAAACAGCAAAGTTTCATGCTAATAGATAGAGATTTCTTCTCTCTCTAACCCTGAGTGGTGAATGCTGCAAGCTTTTGTTTGGTTCTTTTAAATATGTCTCTCTCTCTCTCTCTCTCTCTCTCTCTCTCTCTCTCTCATAATCAATTACTTTTTGGGGATGAAGACAGAGTTTTACCTCCACTGCAAGACTGCAGAAATGAATAGGCAACACATATAGAAGTGTGAGAGCTATGTGAATATTCAATAGTCCCTTACGAAATTGTTTCTAATTAAAAAATAATGAGAAGAAATAAAAAGTTCTGGAGACTGGAATTCTTTGATGCTTGTATTTTGCCATTAGCTACTAGTTTTGATCTTTATTCACATCTTAATTGAAGCAAAAGTCACTTAAAGGAATGTATGTAAGTGTGGCTAGTATGTTTAATATAAAGCTCTGTGGATTGTGAGAACCTGTTCAACCCACTAAGTTTAAATAAGATGAAGACCAAAGTCTGAATGTTTAGCAATTTATGCAGCTATATGAAGTCTCTGTATGTTGTGATAAGTGACACGATTTTGAAATCCTGCATGACTTAGAAATTATCATTTTCTTGTCAAAACTTAAAAATCGTTTCCCATTGCATGGTGAATAAAGTCAAGTTTCCTTATACTGTTATTCAAGTGTTTTCAGTATCTGGCCAAACTTATCTTCTGGCTCACTCTCCACTTTGGTCAAACTTGCCTTTGAACAATCCCTCAAGTGGCCCATGGTCCTTTCTTTGTCAGTGATTTTCACTACCATATTGTCTGCTTAGCACTTTTAAAAATATGTATGTTTTTATTGATTTTTTAAAGAAAGAGGAAGAGAGAGGGAGAGAGATAGAAATGTGGATCAGCTGCCTCTCACACACACCCCTACTGGGGTCGAACCCTCAACCCAAGCATGTGCTGTGACCAGGAATTGAACTGACAACCTCTTGGTGCATGGGATGATGTTCAATCAACTGAGCCACACCGGCTAGGCTGCTTAGCACTCTTGATATTGGTTCATGTCATATTTGCCTTGTACTTGCATCTACTTTTTAGTTAGGTATCTTGCCTCACCAAGTAGACTATCAAATCTCTAGGGTTGTTACTGGGTCCTGTATCCTCCAGAACATTAAGCAATTGCACACACAGTAGTTGCTCAGAGAGAGTTTGGTCAACTGAATGTTCTGCAAAATTGTTAAGATTAGAGTTCCCAGAGGCAGCATTTTGGAATGCAGCCAAATTCATTCCGTGGGTGTGCTTCAATTCATTGCGATTTCCAAAATCATTCTTAATTAGAATCATAAAATTTCTGCACCGGATGGAACTGTGGGTCTCATTGTACAAATGAGAGAATGAAAGCTTAGGAAGTTCAAAAAGGTATTTAGCATCAGAGTCACCATCAGACCTCAGGTCTCCTGACACCCGTTCACTCCTCTGTCCACCGGGATGCCTTCTGAAGGACTAATTGTAATTATCCACTGATAGTAAAAAAAGGGGAGACAAGTTGTTTTAAAAGTGAACAAAACCCTTTGAGTATAAGGTGATGCTCCAGAAGTTTTAATAATTAATGACAGAAGATACCAAGAAGCTTTATTTGGGTTTCTTTCTAGTTATTAATTTTTGACCTTTGAGTATAAAATATTCTTATTATAACTAGTGGAGCCAGCAGTTCAGCCAAGAACAAAGCTAACTACCTAAAAAGATATCCTAACTGTATTTTGAAACAGAATTCACTGGACATATGTTCTAACCCTAGGCTTGTGCGGGATCTATCTTTAGGATTTTCCCTGCTTTCTCTCCAATTGGGCTGTTCCCAGCATCCTGGGGCCATATCCTCTTTCCTGGAAGTTGGCTTTGCCCCTTGTCCTGATTGTTCTTCTAATGTCAAATACTCACATTAAAAAATCTACCCGAAAATTTTAAAAACATTTATTTGCAAAAATATATGCACCCCTATGTTCATTGCATCATTTTTCATGGTGGCCAAAACATAGATACAACCAAAGTACCCTTTGATAAATAACTGGATAAAGAAGATGTGGTGCATATATGCAATGGAATACTACTCAGCCATAAGAAAAGATGAAATACTACCTTTGCAACAACATGGATGGACCTTGAGAATATTGTGCTAAGTGAAATTAGTCAGACAGAAAAAGTCTAGAACCATATGCTTTCAATCATATTAAAACTGAAAGCAACAAATGAACAAACAACAAGAACAAACAAACAAAAATTCATAGACACAGACAACAGTATGATGGTTATCGAAGGGAAATGGGGTAAAATATATGGTGATGAAAAGAGATTTAACTTTGGGTGGTAAACATACAATGCAATATACAGATGATATAACATAGTTTTGTACACTTGAAAGCTATATAATTTTATTAAACAACGTCACCCCAATAAATTTAATAATAAAAAAGAATCAAGTCAAAGTTTTGTTAAGTGTCAAATAAGAATATCCTATATAATAAAAGCCTAATATGCAAATTGACTGAACTGCAGAACGACCGGTCAGTGAGCGGGCAGTGCCAGGCCAGCCAAGGTGGGTGCCAGTGGGCAGAGGGAGGGGACTGCAATCAGGGGGCACCAGTGACCATTGGTGGCAGAGGGGTGATTGGGGGATGGGGCCAGCCGCTTGCCAGCCAGCACCATCCCCTGATCACCCCATGGGTTGCCTCCTGCAGAGGGAGGCCAGACTGTGGCTTAGGCCTGCTCCCTGTGTGGGGAGCAGGCCTAAGCCTTCAGTCAGGCATCCTCCGAGAGCTCCTGGTCTGTGAGAGGGCATAGGCCAGGCTGAGGGACCCTCCAAGTGCACGAATTTTCATACTCTGGGCCTCTAGTGTCTACATAAAAAGAAAAATATATGTTTAGGTATGAAGAGATTAATGTATAAGGAAGTATAAGGGTATATTTAAAGATAGTATGAGTCTGTCTACTGAACTTATATGTTCCAGCAAAACTAAGGCAAATTCTGTTTTCCCATGAACTCTCATGTATGTTTCTATGGAGTATAAACATCAAAAAAATTTGGGTTAAAATAACCAAAGTGGGATATTTTGAATCATTGGTGCATACATGTAATGCTATAGAAGGTATAAAGACTTATAGTACTTTTCTGTTATAGCCCTTTTTTTGTTGGCCCTATCAGTGCTTTATACATCTCATTTAATCATCACAATAATCTTATAATATCTACATTATGATCTTCACTTAAATAAGCTTAAAAGCATGGTCTTTGTTGTCAGTGTTACCCGGCTTCAACTCCTACTCCATTTGTTTACTAACAATGAGACCTCACGCAAATTACTCAACTCTTCTAAACCTCAGTTTTTTTAACTATAAAAATGAGAAGAATAAGATGCACCTTATGGGATCAAAGGTATTAAAATATAAAATACATGTAGAATGTTTAGCAAACCCCAAGTACATTGTAGGTGCTCAGTAACTGTTAGCAATTTTTGTTTACAGATGAGAAAACTGAGCCTTAAAAAAGTTAAATAACTTGTCCAAGGCCACACAGCCAGTAAGTGGGAGAACTGAAATTTAAACTCAGATCTCTACAAGTTTCATTGTCTGGGAGAATGTTGTGGGGGCTCATGAAATATGTGGAGAGTGAGCCAAGGCAGAGTAGATGAGGATGAAAAAGAATATATGTGTGTGAGACATATTATGAAGAAAAAGATGATTGACAAACCATAACATAGAGGGAGAGAGGTCATGAATGACCTCGGGTTTTAAACCTGGACTCATAGAAAATGGAGGGAGCTATTGGTCCTCTTGGACTGGAGCCCAGGAGCCTAGACCTGATGCTGCTGCTGAAACTGCCAACGAGGAGTTTCCTTAGCTGTAACAAGAACCATGAATGAGGGGCTGCCCATCCTGAGGCTCCAGAGGCTGTAGTTCCTCTGCCACCAGAAACCCTGTCGAAATTAGAAGCAGAGAAAACTCACACTGCTTCTGTCTTTCTTCCACCCTCTAATTTCTAACAGTTCCTCTACCTGGCAGAACATAACAAGAAGCCAGATGGTAAGGGTGTCTGGGAAATGTAGTTTGTAGGCTTCCCACCCCAGCAATACAGAGCCGAGTGAATAAGGGCAGACTGTGTACTGAGAAACAAAAGATAAATAACCAGCCCAGGAAGAAACATTACAAGAATTAGGAGCTTCAGGAGGAAGGAATGCTTTTAGAGAAAATAAGTTGTGTTCATTATGGATAGCTTCTATCACCAGAGAAAGGCAAATGCTCCTGCTCTTAGAAATGCATTAAAAATAGGATACATTATGTGTTGGAAAAGACCTGTAAAAGTTAATTAAATTCCATTACCTATGATCATGTTTTAGCATTAAGAGAAAAGCTAGTTGAAGTAAAATATAATAAATATAGCAACTGGGTAATATGTATATATTGGCCTCTCCATATGTCTCCTGTTATCAGGTGCTGTATAACAGAATTACATTTTTATTCTCCTGCAGACCTCTAATAATTGAGAAGTCACTTGAATGGGGAAGATCTGTAGGTGCATGAACTGCAATTTTGTTCTGTTTCCTTTTTATAGCACACGTATAGTGTCCCTAGGGAATGGAACACAGATGCTTTGTCAAGCTACCAGACTTTACCAAAACATGGTAGGAAAGTCCTTGACTTTTTTCTTTGTACCCTAGAAGAAAATATAGAAGAGCTATTGATCAGTTTCTGAGTATTTCTTTTTCTCTAGGTCCAGGCTTTTTTCACTTACTTTCCTTCCCTTTCAGTGCTCAGTTAAAACAGAAAACACCTGTATCATGAGACTCTCAGATCCGTAAGCAGACTAGGGACGCTATTAGGCAATATTTTACATCATAACTCTCCCTTTTTCTGCAAATGTAGACCCTGTACAGTCAAGTTCAAAACTTATGGCTTAAAGGGCTAGCTTAAAAAAAAATAATTTTCCTAGTACATTTTTAAATTGTCTTAAATAGAAGATAGTCTTTTCTGTTTTTATCAATATGATCTTCACCCTATGACTGAAAATGTTAGTGACCTTCCCTTCTTTGATTTTCATTGTCTTTCTTGGTAATTACGGGGCAAATAGAGCTGAAAGCATATGGACTTTTTATCCTTGTGTCAATTGTCTATTTCCTTGCCTACATGAAAACATATATCAAATTCTTTACTTGCTTTGAAGACTTTTCTGACTATACCAACTTATAGTGATCTCTGCAGCCTTTGAAAAAGTGGCTTGACAAAGACCCAGGCTTCATGTCACAATTCGTTAGGATTGAACTAAGAAAAGGGTTCCCACTCTTATTTATCTACGGGAAGCAGAGGAGTAATGATGTGCAGGCGGACTGGAAAGGCTTTATCCATCCCCTTTCAGCTCCCTATCTACAAAGAAGTGTTCTCTTCATCTCCACTATAGCCCTTGGTTCTTCAGTTCACATCCTGATCTCAAGTATCCAAGATCCTCCATGCCCAGTTTCGCAAATCTGCTGCCAATAGCTAGAAGATCAGCCTCCACAGTGGCTAGAAAGATCATAGCAGTGCTCACAAATGTCTATGTTCCTCCTCCCCTTCCTGGGCATATTCTCCAGCCCCATTAAATCTAGGTGGAGCTGTGGGACTATTTCTGTTCAACGGGGCATAAGCAGATTCCTGGCCTCTAAAATATCTGCTCTCTTGTTTTCCTCTTTTCTTGGGCAGATGCAGAGGATTTAATGGGGCTCCAATCAGAACCACTTACTAGAAAAAGCCTGAATTATGAGTCTTGCCGACAGCAGAACTGGCTGACCTGCAGCAAGAAGAAATGAACTGTTGTTGGATTAAGTAGCTGATATGTTTCTTCTTCTTCTTCTTCTTCTTCTTCTTCTTCTTCTTCTTCTTCTTCTTCTTCTTCTTCTTCTTCATCATCATCATCACAGCCAGTCTTACATATCTGACTAATAAAATGCATATATCTTGAAGAATACTCATTTGATACATTAGGAAACATAGCCTTAAACAGATTAAGTAGTTTGTTTAAAGCCCTACAGCTAGCAAGTGGCAAATTCATGTCTGCAATATTAGACTTAAGTTAATTTAACCAGCGATCTGATGGCCACCATGGCTCTGGAAGCAGGATACCTGGAGATTTTTTAGGTCCATTAGGAAGACCTACTAACTGCTTGATGGAAGACTGAGGAGCAATACATGATGAGACACCAGGCAGGTATCAGGCAGAAGAGGAGGAAGCTTTATAAGAGAAGTCTAGATTTTTTAGCCTCCATGTAACACTTTTCAACTCTAATAACCCCCAATGAAAGGTGTGAACCACTTTCACCTGCACCTGCCTAATAAGACCAAGCACTGACTCTTATGCAGCCACAAAATCCAAAATGGGGATCCCAAGAATATAGTCAAGGGAGCCCAGGGCCACTTCTGAACTTGATGCACTGGATAGGGGCAAGAAGAAAGGACAAGGGAGCCGTCCTCCTACTGCAAGAATGCTCAAATTGAGTCTGAATTTCCCACTGGCAAGTTTAGGAAGCCCTGTCATTCTATGAGATGAAAGAAACAAAGAGACGAGGCAATGTACATTTTCTCCTTTGTTCTTTAAATGTTATGGCTTATCTAAACATCTGGTTTAAACTGTATATGAGAACAAGCAACAAAAAAGTGCCAATTTTTTAGACTTTAGTTCACTGGTATTAGATTGATCACTTTTGATCCAGCATGGTTTCAGCTTCTACCTCTGGATTTCTACTTCCATTCCTGCTTCTGGCCCTCCTGACTTTAACCACTACTTCAAGGATTGCTTTGGGATCTTTAGATTTCATCTATATACCCACTCTGAACTTTGCTCAACCTCTGCTTTTTGGAAAGAAATTTCTTCCTCCAGAATGGAGCAATGATATTCCCCACCTTCCCCATTTCATCCTCATAAACCATCCCAGAAAAGTGCTATGTTCTTGTCAGGGAGTGACGATTAAGACAACAGAGCATCACTAAACATAAGACAATGAGGCCTTAAAACAGGTTTAGATTTAAGTTCTCCCTTATCTGCCAGGACCTATACCATTTGTCACCAACTTAGAGCAAATGACTCCTCTTCAGTAATATGGAACCAGGGCTCAGCCAGAGGCTAGTGCCTTTATCCTCACACTCCAAGTTGAGCGCACTCTTTACTGATGGTGATATTTGGAACTTGATGGGACACCAGATGTCCCAGCAGTCTTTCCTTAATGTGAAGCTTCTATGATCAGAAAGCTAAGTGGCTATATTTGCATATGAAACTGTTTTCTATGGCAGTGCTGGGAATATTAAGTGGTGATATTCCATGGAGCTCCGGAGGCTTGTGTCCTTAGCAATGATTTAGGAAGACCTGTTGCAAATGACTACAGTTAAATTGGCAAGCTGTGCAGCTGATGGCCTTGATGTGGTCCTTAGGAGTGTCTCTCAAGCCAGCTAGAACTTATGGTCCTGAATTATTCTCAGTGTCTCAGAATGAATGAAAAGAATATAAAAGCCTTACCCGAAAGGAACTTCCCATCTAGTTATACAGGTAAGAGATCCACACAGATTACAAGGTGACATAGAAACAAGGTGAGAGTGTGGGACAGACTGATGATCTAACTAAGCACTGAAGGCATTGAAGGTGAAGGCAAGGGCGTTTTGTTTGAGTTCTATTTCATATACTTAAAAATCTCCTAATAAAGTAAAAAAAAAGAGGCATCAGTATTTGACTTTATTATTTAGTTCCAATTTTCAGATGAGTTAGTCATAATTTTCAAAGCTAACAATAAACCAGAGGCAGTTGCTTCAAACATGCAGAGATGAAAAGGGAACTATGCCTTCTTTATTAGGGAATTTGAGTGGTACTTCTATAATATACACCCCTTAGAATGCCCTGTGTCTATTCCGCCTTAGAGTTTTGGACAGTTCCTAAATCTTTAGCGCTTGAAGGCATCAAATGTCACCATTTGTTTTATCTTCCTGCCTTTACTCACCTGCCCATCTGTTAGCATTTACATTGCCTTAGAAGTCTTTGTTTTTGTGGAGGAATCCAAAGTGGTTAAAAGGCTTATTCAGAACAAATTTTTATGATCAATTTGATTAGATCGACAAGCATCAGGCTACTTGGAAATATTAGCTTTAATGAATCTTTTGGCTGTATGTAATTCTATAATCTTGGAAGCTGTTTCTTTCATATCCTAGGCATGCATACTACAGAAAAAAACAAGAGGTATGCATGGGTCATAAGCCAGATGCAGACACAGAAGTGAGGGACAATGTAAAAACACTGCTCAGGTTTTAAAACAATGAGAAATTCTCTTGAGGGATTTTAGACAATGTGGAGAAACAGTTACCAAAGCCACAGGAACGCCAGGCCTAAAGCCCAGGCTACAGAATCTGAGTTTAAAAAGATGATGATGGATTACCCAATTCTTTCCTAAGTCCCTTCTCAGAATCCCATGGTGAAAGAAGCCCAGGTCAACACGTTTTTCATGAGGTTGCAGGAGTAACTGAGAATGAGCAAAGAGAGGGAATGAAGTTGATACTATAACTAGAGAGAATGAACTATGAAGATGGGCTCAGTTCCTTAATCTTTTAAAGATATTTTCCAGGCGGATCGACTGAGCTGTGTAACATTTCCAAACGTGTAGATAAATCTCCTCATCTATCATGATGTCACCAATGACCCTAAAAATCTGTGGTTCGTGGTTCATCATAAAAACATTTCATGGATGCTTTATTATTTTTCATGAAGGAGGGTAAACTCAGGTTTTTGGAATTTGGGGCTCGCTCATTATAGAGGGCTCAGGCTGACATGCAAGTATGTTTGAATTCAACCTTCAGCAAGAGGATGTTTGAGTGTCAAACTACAAGGCCCTTTATTAAATTTAAAATCGTGGGTTACGTGTTGAATGGCCTGCATTCCATCCCATTGTTTAAATTCATCAAATAGTCACTCTGGAATTATTTCTTACAATTGGGATGACTTCATTTGTGTTTGTTTTCTCTTTCTATTAATCCGTGACAAACTGTGAAATTTGCCATTTTTACCATAACCGGGCCATGAAATTTGTCATCTCTCTCTGTAATTTACATGGAGCCTTGGCTATAGATACATTTCAGGCAGGATGATTGCTTTCCATCTGACGCAGAACAAAGGAGGGATACACATAGAATAGAACACAAACAAATTCAGAGCAGACTTGAGGAAGGACTGTTTTCTCTAAGGCTGCATCGTCTGCTAAAATGTCCTGACTGCCTCCTAAGGAAAAAGGTTGATGGGACAAACTAAGGCACTATTGTCAAATCCAAGAAACAATGAAGTGACACTCCAAGGAGAAAAGAGAAGTTAAAAGAGGGGGTGTCTTGACAAACTAGAATGAGTTGGAGGGATGTGATGGGAAATTGTATGAGTAATGTGGTCAGAAAGAATTTGGAAGTGGAGATTCAGAGGCAAGCCCCCATAACAGTACAAGAGGTGGTTTTTTTGTTTGTTTTATTTTGTGTGTTTGTTTTTTAATCCCCATCTGAGGATATTTTTCCATTTATTTTTAGAGAGAGTGGAAGGGAAGGGGGAGAGACAGAGAGAGAGAAAGTAACATCAATGTGAGAGAGACACATCAATTGGTCTCAGAGCTAGGGATCAAGCCTGAAATGGAGGTATGTGCCCTTGAACCCAGAATCGAACCCAAGACCCTTTAGTCCGTGGGCTGACTCTCTATCCACTGAGCAAAACTGGCCAGGGCAATACAAGAGTTTTAAAGCTTCTTCACAAGCTATTGTTCATGGATTAGTGAATTCCCTCTTCTCTTCCCACCCCCATCTTCTCCAAAATTGAACATAAATTAGTCTCTTCCATGTCAGCTGATGAAAAGTCCCCTGAACAATTTGCATTTAAAAACTACTGGACATTTTGCAATAATGCTCTTATAACTGTTCCTAATGGTCATCTTCTTGGTTGTGGAAAGAAGGAAATTAAAACCGTTTTCACTGTCCATTCATCTGATTTGCAAAATACAGCACCTTCCTTGAACCGTTGACTCTGGCAAGCTAGGTTATTAAAACTGTGGCAATAGTTAACTGACAACTGCAAAGAAAGTCACCAAGCCAAGCAGATGTGCTATTTCTCCAGTGTCAATATGACTCTGGTGTGTGAACTTCTTCTGAAGGAGGAGAAATGTGGCTTTGTTTGAGGCTCAAAGTGAAGGGTTTGGGGGAAGAGGAGACATCTAAGCAATGGCTGGTTCCCCAGTGTTTCCGTCTCTTCCTGAGCAGAAGGGAAGTGGGAGAGCAGGTGGATATCACATAATCGCATGAGCCCCAGGAGACTGAAAGGGAATAATGCCTTGGTCAGGGTGCATTTAGGCTTTTTTCTCTAGTGAGAGAACACTTTTGTTTTCTAGGATACAGAGTGATTTATTGAAAGTGAATTGTCCCTTCTTTTTTTGGTTTAGATGTAAAGGGAGAGGCGGCTACAGAGAATGGAGTTGAGCCAGTTGCTTCAGCAAACTGTGTTTCTCTTTGCTCATGGTGAATAAGGGTTCCATGGCACAGGAAATCTCAAAGGCACATTTAAGTATTTATCTTATTTCCTCTTTCTCTGTGACTTGGACATCACTGAGAAAATATGAGGTCTTAATTCCCTCAGTTCTGTCATTATCATATAAACCTTCTATCATGGCTCATTCTAAGCTCTTTCCCACCTGTGGAAGAGGTAAAAATAAATGCCTGATATGAATGCTCATTTTGGGAAATAGAAGAATGCAAAGAATGCAAACATGCAAAATCTTTCTATACCCCAGGAATACTCACTGTTTAATGTTGACATGCTTCTTCCCAGTTGTTTTTTATGCTGCTGAGTCCAAATTATATATAGAAGTATAAATGATATGTATTAACTTAACATTTTACCATGTTTTTTTCTGTAACATTACAATCTCTTCAAAAGTATACTTTTTATAGCATTATCTTATCTCACTAAGTAAATGCATCAACATTTCCTTCCGATTTCCTTGAGATTAAACCTTTCTTTTTGGTTGCATCTATTTTTAATGATTATAAATACTGTAATGATCACTTTCATGCATACGTCTTTGGATGCCTTTATAACTATTTCCAATAGATTTCTAAATGAGGAATGAGTAGATAAAAGCAAATGGTTATTTTAAAAGACACATTTTTTTACTAAATTGCATTCCAGTATGGGTGTACCAATCTATATTTATAACAGCTTATCAATCGCATTAATAATAGCTCACCAGAATTGAATATCCTCATTAAAAAAAACACCTCTTACTTTGATAATTAAAAAAAATAATATGCTGTCCTGCATTGCACTTTGTGACTGCCAGTGAAGCCAATTTTTTTCTATTTCTCTTATTCAATCAATTATTTATTCAATTATCTATTACAATACTGTGTCAACCAGGAGAAGGTGCTTCCCAGACCTCCTACGACTGCAGCATCATTGACTGAGGTGCTAGCTACAGCATTTGAAATGCATTGCTCTATTTACATTGAGGCCAGGCCATTTACTGGCTGCTTTTAGCCACGACTGTGGTGGGGATACTAAGGCAGACCCATTCTTGGGAGACAGAATTCTTTGTCGACTTGACTTTGTCTCAAGGATGCTCCTATGGATCTCCTGCCCTTCCTTACACTGTAAGGTCGTCTACAGCATCTCACCTCACCTTTAATGGCCCTCCCAACCTGTCCAGCTCTCTCCTTATTTCCTTTCACAGAGGCATTTCCCTTAATGTTAAACGTTGAATTATATCCGCCCCTCCCCGCCAGTTCATAGGTTGAAAACCAACTCCCAGTACCTCAGGATATAATTTTATTTAGAAATAGGATTATTGCAATGTAACTAGGTAAGATGAGGCCATACTGGAGTAGGGGAGGCCCCTAATCCAAAATGACTGATATACATACATCAAGAACACCAGATGCAGAGACAGATGCTTACAGAGGAAAGACGACTGAAGACACAGGGAGAATGCCATCTACAAGTCAAAGAACACCCGAGACCACCAGAAGCTAAAAGAAATGTATGGAACAGATCTTCCTTCACAGCCCTCAGAAAGGACCAACCCAGCAGACACTTGGGTATCTGACTTCTAGCCTCCAGATCTGTGAGACAATAAATCCCTGTTGGTTAAGCCACCTAGTTTGTGGTATTTTATTATGGCAGTCCCATGAAACTAATGCGCCTCATAAAATTCTCCAGCTTTTAACTCTGTCTTATTGTCTGCTGCTTGGACACCCTGACTAAGAAAATCTTTTCATATATTGAATATTAAACCTCTGTCATATTCTTGCAAATTTTCTTCTAGCTTTGTATTTTTAAATTGACAAATAATGTAAACTTTCATGTGTTTAAATGACTAATGCTCACATGGATTCTTTCCTTCTCTCTCTCTCTTTTTCCCTCTTTTCCTCCCTTCCTTCTTTCCTTTTTGCTCTCATGTTTGTTTTTTTTGCTTTCAAGTCTTTCCCTGTTAGATAGACAATAGATACATGTTAATTTGTTGTGGGGTGCTTTTCCCCTAGAGTTTAAAGTCTGAACTTGACATTTAGCTTTTGAATATATTGAGAATTTAGTTTGTACATGTAGTGAAATATACATTCTGTGGTATTGCAACCAGTTTTTTTTTCATTTCTTCTCTTTCAAAATATATTTAGCTGTTCCTTACATAAATGCATTTTTTCATATGAATGTTTGAAACATTTTTTTTCAAGCATACTGAAAGAAAGGAAAGTGACATTGGGGATTTTATTGGATATGTTTTAAACAAACAACTCAATTTCTCAATAATAAGATTAAAACATTTAGTTTTGCCATCTGAGAATGTTGTGTGTGTCTCCAATGACTCAATAATTAGTTTATATTTTTCAGGAACTATTTGATGTTTTCTTTACATAGGTCTTTTGCATGTCTTGCTAGGTTTAAGTATTTTATGAATTTTTGCTTTTATAAATGTCATATTTTTCGTTATATTTTCTAACTAGCATGAAGAAAAGTTATTTCCACATGGTCATATTGGATTCAACCACTTTTACTTTTCAATATTTTTTATTGATTTCAGAGAGGAAGGGAGGGGGAGAGATAGAAACATCAGTGATGAGAGAGAATCATTGATAGGTTGCCTCCTGCACCCCACCCCCACCCCCACTGGGGATCAAGCCTGCAACCTGAGCATATGCCCTTGACCAGAATCGAACCCAGGACCCTTCAGTCCTCAGGCTGACACTCAATCCACTGAGCCAAACCAGCTAGGGCGGATTCAATCACTTTTACAAAAATTTCTTATTAATTCCAATTTGGAGACTTAGCACATTTTTTTGGAATATTCTTCATGGCAGTAAATCTTATAGAAACTTTGGCTGAGAGCTGAATGGATCTAAAGGTCATCCTACTCTCTCATTTTATAGATGATCCATCAGGGAGCCTCAGCACCAGGCTCTAAACATTATAAAAGGAAGGCCTTGGAAAGGACCCACCCCATCTACTTGGAGGTGAAATCAAAGATCAGACAGCTCAACATTTGTGAATAATTATAGTAATAAAATAACAGTAACCATTTATCCAAGTTCAGGTACTTGCTAGATGCTTCACATGGATTCTCTAATTTTATTCTTACAATAATCAGTTGAAACACAATTGTTCAGACACACCGGCAGATGTGTCTAATTCAGCGGTTCTCAACCTGTGGGTCGCGACCCCTTTGGGGGCCGAACGACCCTTTCACAGGGGTCGCCTAAGACCATCGGAAAACACATATATAATTATATATTGTTTTTGTGATTAATCACTATGCTTTAATTATGTTCAATTTGTAACAATGAAAATACATCCTACATATCAGATATTTACATTACCATTCATAACAGTAGCAAAATTACAGTTATGAAGTAGCAACGAAAATAATTTTATGGTTGGGGGTCACCACAACATGAGGAACTGTATTAAAGGGTCGTGGCATTAGGAAGGTTGAGAACCACTGGTCTAACTGGAATGTCTGTCCTCTTTACACTCCATCTGGCTGTCTCTCTGTCCAGTCCTTTTTAAGGGCAGAACGTTACTCCAAATGACTTCCTAGAGTTCTGTGTTGTCCTTGGTTACTCCGAGTCTTAGTCTATTATTAATAATTGAAAGAGCTGACCCAGGCTTTTTGTTGCAGAGAACAGATGTATCATCAATAGCCCTACACAAAAGAACAACAAAAAAAAAACAAAACAAAACAAACAAATAAGAACTATATTAAAGGTTTCATTGGTTAGATCTGAATGGCAAATCAAAAATAGTACATTTAAAAAATATGTTTGGAGCCTCTTCTCTGTAACCTATGCTGACTTTAAAAACACCATGATGGTTCCTAACCAGGAAGAGTTTACATCTTGGGAGTGACGTCAGAGGAATGGTGGTGTGAGAGATCCCCTTGGCTTCTCCCCCTGAAATTTCAACAAGTTAACCGACTATAATTCAACAAAGAAGTCCCTGCTCAATACAGAGGCATGCCTGAGAGACCCGCACATTGAAACATCTAAAGGTGCCAACTGGGAATAAACAGGGAGATGAGAAGGGAGAAAAGCACAGATGGCCCGCAGACGTAGCCCTGCAGCCGGAAGCTCTCCGATCTAGGGTCACAGAAACCTCATGATGGAAAGGACTTAGATATTGCCTATTTCAGCCTACCACCTAATGTGCCCCATTGACAAATGCTTAGCCAGTCTCTTCTAGAATAGCTCTCTAATTGATAGAAAGCCCTCCTTTCTGAAGTCTGTCTCCTTGTGTCTTCTAACCCGCCTCTACTCAAGTACCTTTTATAGTCACACAGGATAAGTTTAATTTCCTTAAATATTTGAAGACCACCACCATGTGCTGCATTCATCTTTCTCAGCAAACTCTTTTCTCTGGTCTCCAGTTTCCTCAAGCATTTGCCATGTGAGCGCCCCTTCTCCTTCCTGGGCTCTATCCTCTGAATGTGGGTCTCTTCGTTAATATCCCTCTTAAAAGGTAGAATCTAGTACGGAACAGAGCAGTCAATGTGTTTCAAACAGCACACATTAGAGGTGTTGTATCATTTGACCTAGATGCTACACTTCTATTAATGTAGTCAAAGGTCCCATTAGTCTTTTAGCAATTGCATTAGTTAATAATCTCACTTCCCATGTAACTTTTGATTCTCTACCCTGCTTCCAGTTCTGCTCCTCCACCAATCTTTTTCATCTTAGTAAACAGCTCCATGATTCACTCAATTGTTCTGACCAGTGGTCGGCAAACTGCGGCTCTCGAGCCACACGCGGCTCTTTGGCCCCTTGAGTGTGGCTCTTCCACAAAATACCGACTTCTGCGCATGGGCCATGAAGTTTCAATTGCACTGTACGTGCGCGCCCGCACGTGGTATTTTGTGGAAGAGCCACACTCAAGGGGCCAAAGAGCCACATGTGGCTCGTGAGCTGCAGTTTGCCGATCACTGTTAACCAATATTGGTTATCATCCTTGACTCCTCCCCTCAACCCACCCATTGGTAAGTCCTGTCTGCAATTCCTTTAGATGGCTCAACACCTCTGCCACTACCACGCCAGTCACCTTATCTCTCTTCTGGGCTAATGGCATAGGCTGTTAATTTGTCTCAGGGCGTTCTCTCTGGGTCCTATTTAGTGTATTCTCCACACAACAAACAGAGCAATCTTCTTAAATTATAAATCATATAATGATACTTCCTCCTCAGAACTCTTCAGGAGCCTCCAATTGACACTCAGACAAACTCCAGTCCTTTTTACTGTGGCCTCCAAGATGCCCCATGATCTGCCTACCTATCCCACTTCACTCTTTGAATTCCTCTGCTCTAGCCACCTGGGCCTTCTTTCTGTCTCTTGAATTCACCAAGCTGCTTCCTTACTCAAGACCCTTATACATGCTGTCTCCTATGCCTGGAGTGTTCTTCAAGTCTCGAGATATTTTCTTGGCTCATTTCCTTAATTAATTTATGCTCAAATGCCACCTACTCAGCAAGTCCATACTTGACTACTCCATCTGAAATAGAACTCCATCCACAGTTCCATTCTATTTCCTTACTCTGCTTTATTTTTCTTCCTGGCACTTATCACCAGCTGCCATTATATGTTTATTTGCTCGTTTGTTTAATTTCTGTCTCTACCACTAGCATGTCAGCTCAACCAGCACAGAAACTTTATCTGTCTTATTTTTTTTTTGCATGAGGGTGCCTAGAATAATTCCAGACAGATCCATAAGACTAGTAGACTCCTGACACAAATTTGTTAATGAATGAATTATTGAACAAATGGACTGCATTGGTTTTTAGTCAGATAAGCTCTGTAGTTCTTTTTTCTAAGATCTCCTCTATGCATTATGATTTTCCAAACAGTTCATTAGTTTTATCTTGCATGCATAATTTTTTCTGAGCTACCTGTTTTAAATTCATTTCCTCTAGCTTACTAGTCTATGTCTGTCTCTGGACTTAGGCTCTACTTTCTCTCACCCAATTTTGTCTATACTTTACTTTCTAATCTGAACATCTTTCTGTTTGACAGATAAAATGAAGTTGGGACATCTACTTCATTCTGATATACGTTAATGTATTACCAGCTAATCAACTCAGCAGGCTCTGTCTTCCTTCCTAATCTTGTTTGAAAATAGCAAATAAAAAAATTACTTTTCTCCTAAGCATTTTCCTAAGTTTTGCTTTTTTTCTGGGTTCACTTCATTTGGGAAAGCAGGCCTAATGTAAGTGAAACAATGAGAGAATTGTATAAGATGTTATATGATTAGGTGATATGGCACATAAGAGTCTAAGATTTGTAGAAAATGGAATGATCACAGAGGGTTTGCAGTTAGAAAAGGTTTTGGGTAGGATGTTTCCCAAGTTTTGAGCATACTGGCATATGTTACAGAGTAAAATCATGGATTTTTAGAAACAGAGTGTTGTGGTTTTTAAAAAATTAGCAGGCCTTGGTGCTGATAATTCTGTCAGACTGCATGTCTTAGCTGTGCATGGCTTTTATCATCAGCCAAAAAGACATCAAGGACCAGGCAAGGTCAAGGGCAGAGTGGCAGAGTATTCAAACAGAGTGTTCAGGTTGGCAGACAGCCTTGAACGTACTCTTGGAGGGTGAGGTCACTAACATCACAGCAGCAAACATAAGCTAACCATCTTGGGAAATTAATCATTCACTACTCTCCTGGCCCAGAGACACAGCAACAATTTTCTCACAATAACTATCCTTACAAAGGACAGAAGCACTAAGTGTGTGCATTTGTGCTTGTGTACGTATATGTGAGCTTATGAATGTGTGCATACTTGAACATACATGTCTATGTGCGCCATAAGGGAAGGGGCTCACTTTTTAATTATCACTAAATCCGTATTTGTACTTTTTTGTTTTATATGTCAGTGAGGCCCTCCAGTCTTCAAAGGCCTTGCCCCTAATAAGTAGGGAAAACTTCTGCCTCTGCCATTGAAAGCATTTGAACTGAATGACCCTTTCAGTGGTTCTCAACCTTCCTAATGCCGCGACCCTTTAATACAGTTTCTCATGTTGTGGTGGCCCCCAACCATAAAATTATTTTTGTTGCTACTTCATAACTGTAATTTTGCTACTGTTATGAATCATAATGTAAATATCTGATATGCTATATGTGTTTTCCGATGGTCACGACCCACAGGTTGAGAACCGCTCCTTTAGATCTAGTGTTAATGTTGATTTGGAGTGCAGGAAGGAATTTAAGGAGACTGTAGTGGGAAAGGGGTCTGATGGACACCCTTGAAGGATTTTCTTTCCCATAGTGACAACCTAACCTATCGGTAAAGTTGGCTGATTGGTGGTCAACATTATGGAGCATGAAAATTATACCACATGGCTAAGTTTTGCTTTTTCAGCAACTGTACAATTGGGCTGACCTAACTCTCATTTCCTGTTTCCATTATGGTTGTTAGTCTCAATTCCTCCCACATCTGCACCCAGACAATCTTATTCTGCAGCCTGTCTGCCCATCTGGGCTCTGGGGTGACCTCATTCTTGAGAAGAGGCCTGCAAGCTGTGTTCAAGATGGACGAGCCCTGATAAATGGGTGCGTGTGCCCTGAGCGCACAGCTGCAGGGATGGTCTGGCCACCTTGGCTCGTTGTGCTGCGGTGGGCTTTGCAGAAAGGTTTTCAACATATGTTTGTCTGGATATTTTCAAGGCTCATGCACAGCTCCGTTTGAAATATTTAACCTTATATGAGATGTCTGAGGCTTCCTGAAGTTATTCCTATGATTTATAAAAGAGAGGAAACCTGATCACACAAATCTGAATAGAATGATCAAAAGACCAAATGGCAACCCACTCATTTGCTGTCTTTTTTTTTGGTTCTCAGACTTTATATGTAGAAAACTTAGCTCTCAGCTTTTGCTTTCCTTGCCAATCAATCTGTCAATGTGTATTACTGAACATTGTAAGGACTAAGCAGGAAGGTAAAGACAGAAAAACAAAAAGGTCTTAGAAACCTACCCTTTAAATGTATGGTCTAGTTGAGAGACTATGGACTATGAAGTGGCATTATATAATGTTAACAGCAAATAATTTTGTGAGTGCTTACAGTGTGCCAAAACTTAGTATTATCTTTAACCGTATTAACTCATTTAACTTTCGTAGGGGAGGTTCTATTTTTCTCCCCATTATTCAGATAAGGAACCTGAAGTTGATATGACTGAGGCACTTGGCAAGACCACACTTCCATGGGAGCCAGGATTCACACTAAATTCTTTCTGAGTTCACAGCTAGATGGGGCTCCAGAGCTCAACATCTTAAGCACTTAATATCAATGCTATGGCATCTCTCTAGTGCTAACATCTATAGCATGTACAGTCAACACTATTGGAGTGAAGAGGACAACAGCTGTGAGGGTCAGTGAACTTTCTCCACTTATACATGGCAGTAGAACTTGGGCCTTCATTTAGAACAATTGGAGTGACCCCACACCAGGAGTACCTCACACTGGCCCAAGGTTAAAATCTTCAATCTGTTCCCAGTTCTTTCTAAACCAACATAATAATATTAGCACAAAGAAATATATAAAGAGATTAAGACTTTGGTCTTTTGTCCTTGTTGTTTTTAATCCTGAATCCCGTCACCAAATCTATAGATTATGTGGGCAATTTCTTTCCTACAGTTTATGTTAAATCCAGATAAGAAATGCAAACTTTATAAGTAACTCTTCACATTCTTTGTTTCCTTTTGTAATTCTTTTATTATAGTACAGTGATTAGGAACAAGGAATTTGGAGTCACAATGCCTGTATTTAAATCCTAGCTTATTCACTTACTGGCGGTGGACATACCCTCTCTATTTCCTTACCTATACCCACCATATAGAATTGTTGCAAGGATTACTAAGCTATATAAAATCATAGAAGAATGGCTGGGGCATAGAAAACATTAGTACTTACTGACATTACTGTTAAATCATAGTTGTCGATTATTATTGGTAGAGATGATTGAGCATATCTATTCTCTTGCAATGACTACTAACACAATAGGTGTTGTCTAAATATCTGTTGAATAAAAGACACAAAGTTTTTGTTTACTATGTGATTTGCCCTTTTCTGCCAAAGGAAATGATTAGAGAATGAGCCTGAATTCTGAGGATTATAGACTTATAGAATGTCATACCTACAAGAGTCCATAGAAATCTCTGGATTTACCTCTGCTGGGCTCACAGATGGGCAAACACAGGGCAGAGATTCACTCTACCCCAGTGAAGCAGCCTGGGTAGAACTTTTATCCCCATTTGACAGAAGCCAATAACAGGGGTTCTCAGACTGGTGGTACTCCAGGCACCTCCAGTTAGTTAATTAGATGGCATGTGAAATTCCCAAAGCTCATGTAAAGAACAATTCATCTTGTCCTAGCTGGTTTTGCTCAGTGGATAGAGTGTCAGCCTACGAACTGAAAGGTCCAGGGTTCAATTCTGGTCAAGGGCACTGTATTAGGATAGGACAATAGCCTAGTGTGTATTAGAGAAATATAAATGTATTAGAATAATATTCTGTATTCGTTTTGAAGTGTTTTGAAATTGTGTAGGGAAAAACCCTGGACTTTCACTTGTAACCTCTTACTACAAGAGCTGTGTGTGTTCATCTTAGATAAGCAAGAGAGTGTATTCCCCCTCCCACACAGAGCGGAGTTGTTTACTGGTAATGCCATAAGAAACCTATGTAAAACCTTAGCTGTTGTTTACAAGAACCTGGACTGCCGTGGGTGGACAGACGAGCTATAAAAAGGGGTCCAAAGAGACATTGGGTGATTACTCGCTTGATCGCTGGACGTGTGTCGTCGCTGATCACGTTGATCCCTGCGCGGTGCTGCTGGCTCCATCGCTGGAAGCTTGCCTTCGCTCATCGCCCCCAGGCTGGGTGCAGTCCTCTCGCTCCGCTCCACGCCTGACAGCAGACGAATAGCTGAGCCTCTGATTCGATCTGCCTCCAAGGGATGCTCTCTCCCCCGGATGCCCGGATCCCGTTGTGGACGCTGCCCCTCTCCTTACCCTGCTGGGACCAACACGCCAGCCCACAGAGACAATGTTGCTCAGAGGAAGCCACCAGACCTTGGGTCCCTTTTAAGCTCGTACCCACGGCACCAGGACCTTATATGTGAGTAAAATAAAGTGTGCTGTGTGATTTAGCAATGGCATAAATCTTGTGTGGCGTATTTCCTCTGGATAACTCTTAATGATCCTAAGTGTTAAGCCTACCCTCTGTCCTGTTGGCTTAGAGTAGCCTCTTCGCTAGCAACTACTTAAAATGTCCGAATACCTGCACGGTTAAGTTTATCTCAAGGGACCCCTTGGATAACACCCCTCCTTTCTTGGACAGGCACATGCCCAGGTTGCGGCTGGATCCCAGTAGGGGACGTGCAGGAGACAGCAAATCAACGTTCTCTCTCACCATGGATGTTTCTATCTCTCTCTCCCTCTCCCTTCCTCTCTGAAGTAAATTAAAAATTAAAAAAAAGATCAATTTATTGAAGCATCGATCTTATATAAAAACTGCTGTTTGAAATTTTAACCCTGCTATTTTGGCTTCTGTAAATACTTGCTTGCTTAAATAATAAGGGAAATAAGACTACTCCCATTTCAGAGAGACCATTAAACCTTCCCCAGTTATCAGTGCTGGCACCAGGCCAAGCCTTTGGTTAAGGTCTCAAAGCCCCAGCACATAGGGGCTCTTTAAGAACTTGCAAAGGGGACCGGAAAACCCCATATTTGGGAGACAAAGAAGGCAAAAAGGTATAAATACAGGAAACTTCCTGTGTGACTTCACCCAGAATTCTAGAGACATTTTTCTCTAAGCCCACGAGTAATAATAAATGTAACTCCATCTCTCTAAGCATTGCTTGGTCTTCTCTGTTCTTCTGTAATATTATCTTGATTCTCTTTAGCTTAGAAGTAAATATCAAGCATAGAGCATTTCTCAGGGGATGTTGATGTAAAACCACCCAGGACTGCCACACAAACTCCAGGGGCCACAATTCCCATCTTTGTCATCTATAAGATGGGCAACCTCTTGGAGTTGTGCCAGGTACAGTCTAACTCTGGACCTGATAAATCAACCAATCATAGATGGGGAGAATTGGGAATTGCTGGCAAAGGATGAATCCCAGATCTGCTGTTTTGGTTATAATATGCTGACAGGTGTAGCCACCTCGTGAATTAGGTATAGTTTCTATTCATTAAAAACAACAACAACAGCAACAACAATAGATAGGCATTCATTCAGCAAATGTTACTCAGGACCATGATCCAGGAACTAAACTAGAAAGTGTGGATGTCTTCCGGGAGCTTACATTATCATGGAGATGCATAAACAGTTCAGAAACAATAGGTTGGTTCAATGAAAACAATTTGAATTATGTGATGCAAATAACAAGCTAATTGTTTTAATGTGTGTGCATTGCACAATGTAAGTAGAACTTACATCTAAGAATACACCATGACAGGAATCTTTTGCTCTTTAAAGTATTTACTTCATTTTTTTCTGAAGATAAAGGGCACTGTTATTCTCTCTTAATGTAGTGGGTCAGTCAATGGAATCATTTGAGACCTTAAATGAAGGATGTTACTAGCTAGGTAAAATCTGAAATTGCCAAATAATGTCATAAATCTCAGCAGGTTTATACATATGCTCAAAATTCTTAATTTTCTGCAATATTTAACACTGAGTGATTAAACCAGAGGAAATCATGTCAATGAATATGGTATTTTAAAACTCACTAGAGTTCTTCACTCAAGGCTTCCCGCTGACTCCGATCTGCCCACCTCACCCAGGAAATGTGTAGCCTTCGCTCCACAAATGCATTTTAATAAACAATTAAAATTTTCTTCTTCCCTGAAGTGAATTACTAACCCTTTTATGTTTCAAAGAGGTATTTCCAAAGAGAATTTTATAAGTTTGGGCAATAAAGATGTGCTTCAGTAGGTGACTAGATAAGCAAACTATGATACATCCAGACCATAGGATATCATTCAGTGCTATAAAGAAATGAGCTATCAAGCCATGAAAAGACTTAGAGGAAACCTAAATGCATATTACTAAGTGGAAGAAGACAATCTAAAAAGGCTACATACTGTATGATTCCAATTGTATAACATTCTGGGAAAGGCAACAAATGGACATAGTAAAAGGATGAGTGGTTGCCAGGGTTAGAGGGGGAGGGAGGGATGAATAGGCAGAGCACAGAGGACTTTTAGTCCTATAACACTACTCTCTGTGATAGTGCCATGGTAGATACAGGTCATTATATGTTTGTCCAAATCCCCAGAATGTCCAATACCAAGAGTGAACCCTAACATAAGCTGTGGACTTTGAGTGATAATGAGGTGTCAATGTAGGTACATCAGTTATAACAAATGTACCATTCTGGTGGATGATATTGATAATGGGGGAGGGTGTGCATATACGGGGGAAATCTCTGTGCCTTCTGCTCAATTTTACTGTGAACCTAAAACTGCTTTTTAAAGAGAGAAAGAGAGAGACAGAGAGAGAGAGAGAGGGAGAGAGAGAGAGAGCGAGCTGTTTGGACTATACTTGTGACATCATTGACCATAGCTAAAAAAGGAAACATTTGAACCTATGTGAACATTTTGATTGTTAAACATTAAATATGTCTTGCCCTGGCTGGGTCGATAACCAAGGTTGTGGGTTTGACGCTGGTCAGGGCACATATAAAAATCAACCAAGGAATGCATAAATAAGCGGAACAACCAGTTTATGTTTCTCTCTTTTTCTCTCCCCCCCCCCAAAAGAGAAAATCTATCAATAAAGTTTAAAAAAACCCTCAAATATGTATAGTACAATAAGATTTCAGGAAAAAAGACACACCCTAGGTGACAACGTGTAGAACAAGCTTCAGCCCAGAGCAATCTGAGCTGTCAGGGACATAACAGCTCATTAGTGGGATTCTTGTACAGAAACACTCACAGACACAGTCCTGCATTTCTCAGAAACATTTCGTTGATGTTGGGGTGTTGCACTCAGACACAGAGCCTTAGGTCTTTAATTGAAAGGCAGACATTGGTTTTATATCTTGTGCTTTCTGGAGGGTGTAACTCTCTTATTTTTGAAGTGACAACAGTGAGAAAATGCAAGGGGCAAAATCCACTCACCTGTGACTATATTAAACCACCCACCAGCTGTTCAGACATTAACACTTCATTCTGCACTCTAAGAAGTCTTTACCGTATGAAAAGGAGGTCCTTGCTGGGGGATTAACAAGCCGAACTGGGTGAAATGCTACACTTGGCTTTTGATGGTGTGTGAGTTATCTTTTACAAGCTATTGATGTTATTTTCCCACTGTTTTCTTAAAGATTCACCTTAGGGGATTTAAATAATCAGGCATAACATCTCTGGCATGATATTGAATCAATCACATCTTGGTTTTCAGCCCATGCAAGGCCTGCAGTCAGCTGTGGGAAAGGCAGACGCAGTGAGGGGACGGCCAAGCTGCCCTCTTCACCAGCTGTGTGGGCTTGTTCTCAGGATGACCTGGAGTGTCCCAGAACGAGCCGCAGACTCCTGCAATCGTGCTGCTGGCAGTTTCCGTGTTTGCTTATCCTAAAGCCTGAAGTTCTTCTTTGCAGGCAAACTGAACCCCTCAAGGAGTAAGAGCAGACGAGTGAGGTTTTGAAGGTCCACTCCCCTGAGAGAAATTCTGGGATGTTATGTCTCATGGTTCCAGGAATGATTGGGGAAAATGATGAAATTTGTGTGGGCTGCTAAAAATGCCTGTGGGCCAGCCATAGTTTTTGACCTTTCAGTTCATGGGTGTATTGGTCAGGGTTCTCCATAGAAACAGAACCAGCACAGGTTACTTATCAACTAGTAAGACTACATCCTATACATTTGCATCATGTCAAATTCTATAGGATTTTGAGAAGATAAGCTACGGAAAGAGTGACCATATAAGTCATAATCATTATGATAGGTCATAAAAGCCCAGTTTAAAAAATAGTATGCCCGCAGCAAGATATAAGAATCTAAATGATTTTAAAAAATAACATCTAATATTTATTCGATACTAGCTATATGTCAGGAATGTTTGAATCTTCATGAAACTCTGTGAAGTAGCAAATACCCTGGAATTGAGAAAATGGTTGCAAATCCCAGTACTGCCACTCATTGGCTATGTGATCTTGGCAAGTCCTTTAGTCTCTCTGTACTTCAGTTTCTTTAATAGGACAAATGGGAATAGTAATAGCATCCACTGCCAAAGATTATTTGGAAGATTAAATGAATGATCCCATACCAAGTATTTAGAATAGTGCCTAGAATACCAGAAGCACTCAATAAAAGTTAGCTATTATTATTGTGCACGAAGATAGAACAGAGAGATGGTCACTGAAGATGGTAGGGCTATTATTATTGTGCACGAAGATAGAACAGAGAGATGGTCACTGAAGATGGTAGGGGTGTGGCCACATCCATCTGAAACGTAGGCTGGATATACTTGCTGGGTATCCCTGCATACTGCTATCTAGCATTTTTATAAGTGGATAAATGAGCATACCCTTCCACTGAAGTCTTATGACCCTGAAGTTCAACTGAAAACTCCCCATTCTAATCATCCTCGGCAAACCCATAACCAATTTTGCCAAAGGTAATATTAGGGGAAGCCTGCCACTTGTCATGCGTGTTCCTCAATACCATCGCTTTGGGTTACCTTTAATGAGTTTGAAATAAATTAACTGAATTTGAACTTCTATGCAGAAGAAAAGAGCCGGCAGCATAAACAAGGGACTTCACAGGCCTGAAGTTCCTGGGCTTATTTCATCATGTCTCCGGCTGCAGGAATTACCTTGCAGAAACCCTTTTTGACTAACAGTTACTGGGACCTATTTTGATCCCAGTAATACTGGGATCTCTGTACTGAAAATTGATGTGTATTTTGTTTCATTCTAGAAAGTCTCAACAACAATAGCCCGAAATACTCTATAGTATACTCATTGGGCCATTAAAAGTCAGCTGCTGCCGATAGATCTTAGATTTCCTGTAATTCAGTCAAGTGCATTTTGGAGCAAGTGATGGCCCAAATCACCAGGGAACCATTGGTAAGATCCTTAGGTTTAAGTGACTTCTTGATTTAACATCTCATTGTTGAGTTTCCCACCGTTAGCTACCCTTACTGTGAAACTGAACTAATTTTTGAATGTAGTTTGCATACCGCCCTTAACTACAGTGATACCTTGTTTTATCCCACTTTGCTTAATGGTGTTTCCCAGATATTGCCTTTTTTACAAATTGAAGGTTTGTGGCAACCCTGCCTTGAGCAAGTCTACAGGCACCACAGAAATTACGACTTGCTGAAGGCTCAGGGGATGGTTGGCATTTTTTAGCAATAAAGTATTTTTAGTTAAGTGTGTTCACTGTTTTGTTAGACATGATGCTATTGCACACTTAATAGACTACGGTATAGTGTAAAAATAACTTTTATATGCACTGTGAAACCAAAAAAGTTGTGACTCGCTTTATTGTGATATTCACTTTATTGCAATGGTCTGGAACTGAACCCGAACCCACAAAAATCTCCCAGATATGTCTGAACTTTGATTTCTTTTCCTTCTCTGACTTTGCTTATTGCTGCTTCGGAGAGCAATGGCTTCACTAGTATGTTTTGTTGGTGTTTGTTTGTTCTTTAAATCTGGGCTATGGTTAAATAACAGATTTCAAAACCCTCATGCAATTGTTTTCTGACCAGGATAGAATCCTGACAAGAGAACTCCCCCTCACCTGAAACCCCATGGCACAGGCCCCATCGAGTTGTGTTCTGCTTGTGTGCTCAGTCTTTCAATGCTAAGTATGGAAAACCAATAAACAGCAACACATGCTTTTATGCTAACTAGATGGAAAGGGATTCTCTAGTTCACCATTACAAATCAAAAATTAGTCAATCACATAGAGGCCAGCCGTCCTTAGGTAACTAGGTTATTTCCTAATGTTCTGACACCTGCACTTAGCATAAAAGTAAACTGGAGACAGCTCTGACCACGTAGGCCCCCACATGTTTTATTGGCTTGGCTGGTTTGTAAATCCTATCGCCATGAGATAATTGCCAACTCACTCCTTCGCAGATGTGGGTTATGTAATCGGGGTGGGGAAATGATTCCCTGACGCTGATCTGCTGGAAATCTTTACTTTTAATCTATAAAACATAATGAGGTTAAGAATAAGAAAGTGTGGCCAAATACTAGTATTTTTATAGGCAGTATACAAATGTAAGATGATATTGTCAATTCTATCTATCTATCTATCTATCTATCTATCTATCTATCTATCTATCATCTATGCTAAGACATCTACTCCAGAGGATTCTGGTCTATGTTAAGGTAAGTAGTATTACAACCCCATATTTTTATTGTTTGCAAACAGCCCTCCAGGTCTTCATAGTAGTCAAACTTTAGTTTCAATGATGGTATATTAGGATTTTTTTAATGAGTAATTTCTTTTGCTTACTGATTCTTTTTTCTGTTTCCTTTTTTTTATATCCGACAGTATTACAGATGTCCCTCCTTTCCCCCTTTCCCCCCACCTCCACCCAGACCCTCTCCACCCTGGGCCTTCACCACACTATCGTCTGTCTCCATGAGCTATGCATATAAATTCTTCGGTTAAACTCTTCCCATCCCCCCACTCCCCTCCCCTCTGTCAGTGTGCTCCATGCATCCATGCCTCTGGACCTATTTTGGTCATCAGTTTATTTTGTGCATTAGATTCCACAAGCTGGGTCTTATTGATCAATTACTACTATTAACCAATAGAAAGAGTAAATACTTTTTAAAAAATGAGTAATTTCTTTCGCCTACCCACTCTTTATTTTGATAGTGGGTCTTGTAGATTAATTACTGCTATTAACCAACTGGGAGAGTAAATAAAGTTAGTACCATAGACATAGACACACCAAGGGTCAGTCTTGCAAACTGGCATGAACTGTGAAAGTGTGTGTGTGTTTGTGTCATAAATTGCTCTGCGTGATGAGAAAGCCATTGCTATTTGCAGGAAACTTTATATTTTTGTTAGGTCAAGAAGCCTGTAATTCTCCAAGTGACCCCTGCACCTTATTTAATGCAGCAAACCACAAAAGGAGCGGGGTTGAACTTTGGTGTCTGTAAGTTGGGAAGTAATAACTTTCCCCATCTCTTTTGTAAGTGACTTGTGCCATGTGATGAATGCAGACCCTTCCCTCACCAGGGCTCCCTGATATTATACACTTGTAGCAAATAAGGTTAAAACCTTTAAAATATAGCATTTAGTCATGTGCTGGAAATAGCTTCTTCTCGATTCCTTTAAAGGTCACTGCATTTGCTTTCCAGGCGTCATTTTAGCTCAGGTCTCTACTGAGTGGAACTGAGCACATGCTTGCCTTTGTGCCTTCAATTTTCCCAAGCTTAAGAGGAAAATGGCAGGATCTTTCACATAAAGTGAAGTGTGTGTGTGTGTGTGTGTGTGTGTGTGTGTGTTGTGTGTGTGGGGGGGGAAGGGTGCGTGTATGTGCACTATTGTAAGTTTAGTATAATTGCATTGTCAAGATAATCTCAACTTTTGTTTTATATATACATTCACACTGCTTTTTCAATTGGAGGGGGAAGAAATGAGTGACATGCATTGGACCTGCAACTTGCTCTGTATAAATGGCAAAGGAGTGGGGGGATGACATTGTCAGTGATACTGGAACCTCAGGGGAAATGAAAGGATTTGCTTTTGCCCCATCCTAAGTAGGAAGGTTAGGCTTTATTATCATCAGTCCAGAAGCCAAGCTTTTAGGAGTAAAATTGGGGCAACAGCTACTAAAGGAAAACAATCTCAGGAGAAAGCACTTTTCCCTGAGCACTCCTTATATCATGCCTTACCAAGCCAAAGTGCATTAACAAGACTCTAACTAGAAAAATTAGCACCAACCCACAAGCTTTGCTGCTGTTTCACTGGGAATGTGGAGTGGTGGTTTGGGCGGGGGGGAAGAATTCATTAAACAACTACTATAAAGCAAGAAAAAAATACTCAATCACAGCACTGCTATTAAAATTACCATTGGAATGGTAAACAAACAAAAAATGATTTCACACTAACTAATACAAATTAAGACCCGGCTGGCAAAAACAGAATAGCTTCTATTGTAAAGCATATTTCACCCTTCATTGCCCATAGCTTCACCTTCTTCACATCACTTTCATGAGCACCATTGTTAACATCATCTTCAGCAGCAGTGGCTTTTAAAAAAATATTTGTATTAATTTTAGAGGAAGGGAGAGGGAGAGAGAGAGAGAAACATCAATGATGAGAAACATCACTTCTGGCTGAGCAGCAGCAGTGACATTTATAAAGACACTAGAGGCTTGATGCAGGAAGATTCATGCAAGAATGGGCCTTCCTTCTCCTGGCTGCCAGCACCGCCTTCGCTCCGGCAGAGCCGCCTTTCAGCCTTCCCATGATGCTCAGAGACCCAGAGCGGCTGGGGCAGTATGGAATGCCTGCGTCAGCAATGACGCAAGCATCCCACCCCGCCCCCGGCCACTCAGCGCCTACATATGCAAATTAACCTGCCATCTTTGTGGGTTAATTTGCATACTCACTCCTGATTGGCTGGTGGGTGTCGTGAAGGTATGGTCAATTTGCATCTTTCTCTCTTTTTTTAGTGTAGATAGTTAAATATGGTTCATATCTGCTTATACTCTATGTTCATGCTCTAGCTAATTCTGATGTACTCTTTGCCATTAAAAACTCTACCTATAGGCTGGCATGACTCAGTGGTTGAGCATTGACCTATGAACTAGGAGGTCACAGTTTGATTCCTGGTCAGGGCACATGCCTGGGTTGTGGGCTCTATCCCCAGTGGGGGAGTGTGTAGTAGGCAGCCAATCAATGATTTTCTCTCATCATTGATGTTTCTATTTCTCTCTCCCTCTCCCTTCCTCTCTGAAATCAACAACAACAACAAAAATAACAAAATACTCTACCTACAACTCTAAGCCCAAGGTCTAAATTCTTTTTCTCCTTCCAGAACCTCCCTTCTGAGTTCCTCATAGTAGCCACTGTCTGGCTATTAATAATTGTTCGTTTGTAATTATCTTTTGTGATTGTTAACCATCTTTTCAAATATGCATATTTTGTTGGTTCAACTAGAATATAAGGGTCTTGAAGGCAGCAATGTGGTTTGTGCATTGATGTAAATACCATATTATTTAGATTAGTGTCATAGATGTAGTACTATGTAGCATTTATTTTTTTTAATATATTTTATTGATTTTTTTACAGAGAGGAAGGGAGAGGGATAGAGAGTTAGAAACATTGATGAGAGAGAAACATCAATCAGCTGCCTCCTGCGCACCCTTACTGGGGATATGCCCGCAACCAAGGTACATGCTGTTGACCGGAATCAAACCTGGGACCCTTGAGTCTGCAGGCCGACGCTCTATCCACTGAGCCAAACCGGTTAGAGCACTATGTAGCATTTAATAAATATTCAACAAATATTTGTCAATACATTGCAATTTTATAAGAAAGTTGCAAAATTTGTTCAAAGTCAAAAATTTCTGTAAGTGATGTTAATTTAGCCAGATAAGTCTGTATATGGAGACTAAACCATATGCACCTATGGCCAGAGATATCATGAGAGCCTGAGAGGTCAAGAAGTTTGGAATTTGAATTAAGTAGAGAAGATATCTCAGAAGAAAAAGGACATGGCTTGGTTTTTAAAATAATTTCTGCATATGACATGTAAGTTTGGCAAAGTCTGTTGAGAGAGTGGCAGAAAATGCTCTAAGGAGGATGTAAATGTGAAATCAGAGAGTTCAACCAGCAGCACAAAGCGTGAATGAGATTAGTATGGGAGAGCAGACCAGTGAACAGTGTGGCAAAACAGGGTGAAGAGTTTGCATTTAGACTGGACAGATGGCAACTGTCCTTAGAAGATTCTTAGTAACTGAAGTATGTCATCCATACAGCACATGTAAAGGATTGCTTTCATGGCAATAAGTAAGCAAGGAGAAGAGATGGCCAGAACTCATAGAATGAATAATCTGGATCCAAGCAAGAGCTCGAGAGAAGGGGAACGAATGAGTGACATTCAGAGGGAACTACGTGGATTTGCGACCTGATCTGTAAAAGAGCCAAAGGAGTGTGTGTGTGTGTGTGTGTGTGTGTGTGTGTGTGTGTGTTGTAGGGGGGTAAGAGGGAGCCACTGTCAATAATGCTGGAATCTCAGGGGAAAAGAAAGAATTTGCCTTTGCCCTATCTCAAGTAGGAAGGGTGAGCAGTGAAACTGTATAATCATCTGTAATAATAAAAGCGTAATATGCTAATTAGACTGGATGATGAAGCCTGCTGCGGGTGCAAGCTGGGCCGGCGCTGGCAGCGGGTGAGAGTGCTGGCTCCAGTGTCAGCAGTGGGTGTGGTAGAAAGGGTGAGTAGTGAAACTGTATAATCATCTATATATATAAAACCCTAATATGCAAATAGACCGAACGGTGGAACAACCGAATAATCAAACAACTAGTCGCTATGACATGCACTGACCACCAGGGGTCACACACGGAACATGGCAGGCATTGACTGCGGCAGGATGATGGAGCAGGTGAGCGGGGGCACCAGACCAAGGCGGGGCGCCGGTCACTATCATCGGGGCAAGTCTCTGGTGGTTACTAAAAATTCTATGCTCCTGTGCCATGGTCCCGCCCGGCACTCGCACCTGCTGTGGCGCCGGCCCTGCTCACTACCACCGCCAGCACTGGAGCCGTCACTTGCACCCACTGCCAGCGCCTGGTGCTGGCCCCAACCACTCAGTGCCATTAGCAGGTGTGAGCCGTGGCCGCTGACCCCAATCACCCCTCAGAGTTTCTCCACCTCCCCCTGCTCCTGAGAGGCAATTGGGGCTGGTAGCCACCTCTCACACCCACTGCTGGCACCAGAGCCAGCGCTCTCCCCCGCTGCCAGCGCCGGCCCAGCTTGCACCCGCAGCGGGCTTCATCATCCGGTCTAATTAGCATATTATGCTTTTATTATTATAGATAGCTAAATATGATTCATGTCTTTTATTGCAAGTCACTAATTTGTTTGAAAAACAAGAGGAACAGATCAAATAAACTCCTAAGCAAGCTTTCATACTCTGTGCTCTACACTGAATTCCAGCACACCATCACTCAAGACTTGAGAGCGTGGTGTTGGTGGCAAGTATTGCTTCGGTGGATTCAGCCCAGAGAGGCTGCACAGAACTAGAATCAGAGGCCGTCTTATCCAATACCTGCATTTTGTAATAGGTATTAATTTGCATCATATTTTGTTCTAGGGATATTTCTTTCGAGATTGTTTGTAGTTGGCTTCCCTGCAGGGAAGTTATGCCAAATGTGACAATGATGAGAAAGATGCCCAGGGCACGAGAAGACAGGCAGGGAAGGAGAGCCACAGTTTGGCTTGCTTTGTTTATGTGGACTTTTAGGAGTGTAGGAAGAAGTAGGTTCATCAATGTAACATCCAAACACATGTTCACAGCCTTACAAATGAGAATTCAGTGTCTGTGCTTGCAGACCCACAATGATGCCATTTATTTTCATTCACCTTAGAAATTGCGGCTGTGTGAATTTCAAAATAACACCCTGCTATGTGAAATGCAAACTCCCTTTGTTTGGGCTCTTTGTCGTGAATAAAATGGCACCTCACTGAAACTCAGAATTCCCCAGGCACTTTCGGGTATATATATTGGTTGATATGTGAATACATTTCGTTGACTGTACTTGAATCAGATGAAGCTTCTCCCTCCAGCTACCCATTTACAGGAGGAAAGTGTTAAATTCTACTGGGAGATGCAATCAGTTACATTTACACTGTGGAAAAGTCTTCAGAGCGTAGTACCTGATTTCTTAACAAACACATTATAAGAAAGACAAAAAAAGAAATGAGATGAAACCCAGAGATCAAAATATACTTCAAATACTTATCAATGAATTGCAATATGTGAATTTCATTTTTATCCTAATTCAAACATACACATTTGAAAATTGCAAGTTACTTAAAATACCATCTAAACTAATCTTTTTGCCTTATTAACTTAGTAAATATATACTGTCTAGTACTCAGTGGGCACCATAAAAAAATCTTAGAAACAAAAAGTTGTCTAGGACACAATCTCGTATTCATCTGAACAGAAGGACAAGGGAAAACTCTAAGAAATTGGGAGGCTTTTCCAGGACACACTAGGGAAGTGACAGATGAGATCTGAACACAGACCACCTGAGTGCAGTGTTCTTTTCATTGTGTCTCCTGCTCTATGGCAGTTTTTAACAGTAATTAACTGAAAAGCCAGTCCTGAGTGCTATCGTTTGAAAAAGGTTTAGCCATTAGAAGTCCACGTAGTGAATGAAATACTAGTCAGACAGCTCCCATTTATTGGGAGCTGGTAATTTACTCTGAATAATCTTAGTGTAAAAATCTAATTTCAACCCATTTTCTCAGAGGGTACATTTTATTCCATTTCCTTTTCTCAAGGCTCTGTCATTAGCATATTAAACTAATGAGTGAATCAATTATTTAAAACTGGCAATATTTTTTATTATGTCTAATTAAGTGTTTAATCAGGACATTCTGGTCTTTAATCCTCTGAAAGCAGCATTCACAAGGGGATGAATGAAATGGCTGGGTGGAACTTTACTAAAAACCCCTTGTACTCAGAGGACTAGAGAGGAAGTTGGAGCCCAAAGGGACAGGTGAACGGGAACAAGTCACAGAAGAGACAGGAAATGGCAACAAGTCTAATGGCAGTAGCCCCTGAAGATGATGAACTGATTCAGCAGTGGAATTAAGTGGGGGAAATGCCATATTTCAACTGAAAACTGACTTCTCAACAGTAACAATTAAGTCACAAGATAGTAAATTAATATCTTGAAGAGATATTCAGAGAGATAATATTATTTTATAATTGCATGCCTACAAAAATATCTTTTAAGAATAAGGCTGCTCAGCTGGCATGGCTCAGTGGTTGAGTGTCAACCCAGGAACCAAGAGGTCACTGGTTAGATTCCCATGGGGGCACATGCCCAGTTGTGGGCTTGATCCCCAATATGGGGTGTTCCGGAGGCAGCCGATAAATAATTCTCTCTCATCATTAATGTTTCTATCTCTCACGCCCTCTCCCTTCCTCTCTGAAATCAATTTAAAAAATATTTTTAAAAAATAAGGCCAATATGAAAAGGTTTTAGAAGAATACTATGGGCTTATTACCAAAAGAGCCTCATAAAGGAAAGACTTACAAACATACTTCAAGGAGAGAAAATGATTCCAGATGGGAGATTTGAAAATGAATGATGAGAACAAAAGTAGAAATGGGTCAATTTCAGCATTGACTGTGTGAAATGACTATTATAACATCTTCACTGGTAAAAATAATAAAACTACAATACATTGAAACAATAGAATTAAATCAAGAGCTGGAGGTTGCAGTTAAAATGTTCAGTCCCTTGTTTTGGAGAGAAGAGTAAAGGTATTGAAAAAATTAAACTGATGAGATAAGCAGGCACAATAAATGTCAAGAATCAAACTTTATTACTCTAAAATAGGAGGGGGATAAACTACTGATAAAAAAAATAGTCAAATTATGCAAAAGGCAGCAAGAAAGAAGAAAAAGAAATATTTTTAAATGTAGGAGAAATAGCCCATAATTAGATGCTTAAAATAATTCAAATATATTGGCAGCTACAGTAAGTGTAAATAAACTAAGAGTTTCAGTTTATAAAAAAGATTGTTAGCCCAGATAACTATCTAAAATATCATTATATCCTGTTTATAAGAGATACAGTAAACCTAAAGGTAACCGAATGGTTCAAAATAACCATAGGAAAAAGATATGCCAAGGTAAATTTTAACTGAAAAAGTATATACATTAATATGTAGTAATGACAAAATATATTATCTTCATATATTAAATAATGATTTAAAGAAATATGCTTCAGTAGGGATTAAGATCATTATATAATAATGAAAGGTTTAGTTAACTAGGCATATATAACAATTCCACCCTAATAACAAATAAAAACACAACCTCAGAATATATATAGTGAAAATAAATAACAGCAGTAGAGGGAGAAATTTAATAATCAACATAGTGGGAGATATTTAGAGCAAGCAGATAATAATCCGTGTGGGTACAGAAAATCTGAACAACGTAATTAGAAGCTTTATCAACTGGGCTTATATAGAACAATGTAAGCAACAAACACAGAATAATTATTCTTTTCAAGCACAAACAGAACAATTACTAAAATAGAAACACATGTAATGGATCATAAAGCTAATTAATAAAAGTTTCAGATGAAGTTCCTGCTGACCACCTAATTTGACCACAGTGAAATTCTCAAAGATCATTAGCAAAGCTGACTGGAAAAAAACTCATATATTTAGAAATTAAGAAACACTCAGGATGAATTGTGGGTAAATGAACAAATCATAATGAAATTAGACTTCATTAAATTTAACCACAAAATTGCCAACATTCAACAGTTTTTGACCCACAATGAATAATATATAGCAGTGAAATAGATGAACCATAGCTACATACCTCAATCTGAATGG
>NW_005871156.1:2450212-2453982 GCF_000147115.1 Myotis lucifugus
GTAATATATATATATATTTCAAGGAGAGTGAAATCTAAATAAATGGTTTAGGAATACTCTTAGATTCTAAAACCCTATAGCAATATCTAGGACAGTGATTACTGTAGAGGGTGAGGGAGAAGCATTTAAAAAGAGAAATGTGTAGGGGGAATTCTGATGTACTAGTAATATCATATTTTTTAAGCTGAGTGATAAATGCACAGATATTCATATTATTATTGCTTTATCTGTTACATATCTATGTTATAGTCATATGTATATTTTAATATCCATGTGAATGTATTAACACAAAAAGAAATTTTAACATAAAAATAATAATTATTATATTTTTAATTTACTTTTTATTACCTAAAGTTTTACATATGTCTCTCTTTTCCCAGATTGAGCACCCCCAGCCATTCCCACCCCTGAGGGCAAGCCCCCACTATGTCCATTGATTATGCTAATATGCATGCACACAAATCCTTAAGTTGTTCTCTAACCCTACCACATCGCCTATCATTTGTCTCTGGATCTATTTTTGTTCATCAGTTCATGTTGATCATTATATCCCAAATATGAGTGAGATCATGTGATATTTCTCTTTCTCCAACTGGCTTCTTTTGCTTAGCATAAGGCTCTCCAGTTCCATGTATGCTGTTGCAAATGGTAAAAGTTCCTTCTTTTTTATAGCAGCATAGTATTCCATTGTGTAGATGGGCCAAAGGTTTTTGTTTTTTGGATTTTTTAAAAAAATTAAATCTTTATTGTTCAGATTATTACAGTTGTTCCCCTTTTTCCCCCCTATAGCTCCCCTCCACCCGGTTTCCACCCCACCCTCTGCCCATACCCCCCCGCCCCCCGCGACTGTCTTCATCCATAGGTATAAAATTTTTTTTAAAATATATTTTATTGATTTTTTACAGAGAGGAAGGGAGAGGGACAGAGTTAGAAACATCGATGAGAGAGAGACATCAATCTGCTGCCTTCTGCACACTCCCCACTGGGGATGTGCCTGCAACCAAGGCACACGCCCCCCGACCGGAATCAAACCTGGGACCCTCTATCCACTGAGCCAAACCGGCTAGGGCGGTATACAATTTTTTACCAGTCTCTTCCCGCACCCCCAACGCCCCTTTCCCCCCGACAATTGTCAGTCCACTCCCTTTCTATGCCCCTGATTCTATTATATTCACAGTTTATTCTGTTCATCAGATTATTTATTCACTTGATTTTTAGATTCACTTGTTGATAGATATGTATTTGTTGTTCATAATTTTTATCTTTACCTTTTTCTTCTTCTTCCTCTTCTTAAAGGATACCTTTCAGCATTTCATACAATACTGGTTTGGTGGTGATGAACTCCTTTAGCTTTTTCTTATCTGTGAAGCTCTTTATCTGACCTTCAATTCTGAATGATAGCTTTGCTGGGTAAAGTAATCTTGGTTGTAGGTTGTTGCTATTCATCAGTTTGAATATTTCTTGCCACTCCCTTCTGGCCTGCATAGTTTCTATTGAGAAATCAGCTCACAGTAGTATGGGTACTCCCTTGTAGGTAACAAACTGTTTTTCTCTTGCTGCTTTTAGGATTCTCTCTTTGTCTTTTGCTCTTGGCATTTTAATTATGATGTGTCTTGGTGTGGTCCTCTTTGGATTCCTTTTGTTTGGGTTTCTCTGCGCTTCCTGGACTTGTAAGTCTATTTCTTTCACCAGGTAGGGGAAGTTTTCTGTCATTATTTCTTAAAATAGGTTTTCAATATCTTGCTCTCTCTCTTCTTCTGGCAACCCCATAATTCGGATGTTGGTACACTTGAAGTTGCCCCAGAGGCTCCTTATACTATCTTCATATTTTTGGATTCTTTTTGCTTTTCCAGTTGGGTGTTTTTTGCTTCTTCATATTTCAAATCTTTGACTTCATTCTTGTGATCCTCTAGTCTGCTGTTGGATCTCTGTATAATATTTTTTATTTCAGTCAGTGTATGCTTAATTTCTAGTTGGTCCTTTTTCATATCCTCGAGGGTCTCACTAGCTTTATCGAGGGTCTCACTAAATTTATCAGCGGTTTCTAGAAAATTCTTGAAAAACCTTATAACCATGGTTTTGAACTCTATATCCAGTAGTTTGCTTTCCTCCATTTCTGTCATATTTGACCTGTTTCTTTGTTTCCGCATTTTGGCTGCTTCCCTGTGTTGATAGAGTGGCTTTCTGTGCTAGGTGTCCTATAGGGCCCAGTGGCTCAGCCTCCCCAATTACCTGAGGTGGACACTCTTGGTGCTACCCTTTGTGGGCTTTGTGCACAGTCTTGTTGTAGTTAAGCCTTGATTGTTGTAGGTATCAATGGGAGGAATTGACCTCCAGGCCAATTGGCTATGAGAATCAGCTGTGTCTACAATGGGAGAACTTCTGTGCTGGAGACACCCTTATGGGGAAGGACTTGCTTCAGTGGGGCTTTGGTGCTCACTGAGTCTGCCCCCTGAGTGTGTCCTTTATGGATCTGAGGAGTTGTAATCTGGATGGTCCCACTCTGACCACTGGGTACACTGGCTCTTGGATCTCTAAGGAGGTGCTAATTTAGTCTCTGCCTGAGGCTACCCAGCAGGAGCTACAGAGAGATCTGCAGATTCCTCTTCTTTGTTTGGGATTTGGAGGTGTCCAGATGAGGCCCAGCTGTGAAGCAATGCAAGCTGCTATGGGGCCTTGGGCCTTCTTTTGGATGTTTTGGGTCTCTCTGACCCAGCTGCAGTTTGTTAGGTAATTTTAGATTGCAAAGGGCTAGGCCATTCATATGAAAAAGCCTCTGCGCACAGCTTGGGTGGGGCGGGGTCTCAGGGAATCAACAGGGCAGAGTAACAGCTATGGCTCATCCTCAGCCCTAAGAGGCCCCGGGTCTCAGTGTCCCACGGTAATCGCTGCAAGCACCTCTGAGAGAAAGCCGCCCTCGAGTTCTGCCTGCTGCCAGACAGTCCAGTTTCTCCCCGTATGAGTCTGGGTCCCCAGAGACTTGCCTGGAACTGGAGTTCAGAGCGGGAGCATGTGTCTCCCTCCTGATTGAAAAAGACAACCGCGTCCTCAGTTGCCAGCCTTTCTGCATGCGCCTCCGTACCTCTGCACTTTACTTCCGCACCTCCTCTGAGTCTCAGTGTGCTTTTCTCTTTCCTTCTAGTTGTAGAATTTCCACTCAGCCAGCCTTCCTGTGGTTCTGGATGATGTCCGTTTTGTCTTTTAGTTGTATTTTTGAAGTGGTTGTGCGAGGCAGCAATTTCAGGTGTTTATCTATGCCACCATCTTGGTTTCTCCAAAAATAATTATTAAAAAAAAAAAAAGAAACAACTTGCCAAGCCCAGGGAACAGCATATGCTAAGGTTCAGAGTTATCAGTTCCATGAAACAAGGCTCTCACTCTTCAAATGTATTCTCTTTATCTTCTCATTTATATGCTGATAACTTCTAAGTTTTGTGTTTATAATATACTCCTGAACCACAGATTCACATGCCCAACTGCCTTTTTGCCATGTCCATTTGGGTATCTAATGGGCATCTCAATCTTAGCTTGTCCAACCCAAACTCCTGATACCTGCAGCGGCACCCCACCCCCACCCCCAAGCCCTGCTTCCTCCATAGCCTGCCCCTTCTCAGTGAATAGCCATTTCATCTTACCAGTTGCTCAGGCAAAAGAAAACATACACCCCTTCACCCTCCCCCACCTCTCCTTTGTATGGCTTTCCAGGTCACTCAGAGTAAAAGCTAAATGTGTCCAGGGCTTTCCATGATCCACACAACCCCTTGGCTCCT
>NW_005871156.1:2454082-2495976 GCF_000147115.1 Myotis lucifugus
ACCTTGACCTGCTTACTGTTGAACAAGTCAAGCATGCTGCTTTCCCAGGGACTTGACACTAGCTGTTCCCTCTGCCTGGAACGTTCTTTCCAATGACACCCCACTTGGCTCACTTCCTCAGTCCCTTCAGTTTTTTGCTCCAAAGACCCCTCCACTGTTTGGCCTTTCCTACCTACTCCTCTGGCTCCTCCATCTCCCCGGTTGGTGTTGCAGAGTAGTTTCTAGTTTTGGACATATTACATAGTTTACATACAGGGTGGGGCAAAAGTAAGTTTAATAATATTATTTAATAAATAATAATTCAAGAATAAACTCTGTGCTTGACGTACTCACAACTGTAAACCTACTTTTGCCACACCCTGCGTTTGTCGATTGTCTTCTCCAGCTAAAACGTAGCTCCAAGAAGGCAGAGAGTTTTGTCTGCTCGAGTCACTGCTGTCTCCCCGTGAACTGAGTTTCATGCCTACCACATAACACGTGATCAATACTAATTTAATGACTGAAAAGAAAAAAGAGTGGTGCTTTGAGGGAATTTTTTTAAAAAACAGTTTGAATGCAACACAAAATGGGTAAGCGACCAGCCTTGGAGAGTTTCGCTGGAACCAAATCATAACGCATATTTTTTGCCTTATTAACATGAAATAAGAATTACATAAGCTACACTTCTCAATTTAACAAATGTTCATGCTCCTAATAAAGGAAAGTCAGCTCTGTCTGCACCCACAGGGGACGCTGGCTGTCATGCACAGGCATTTTAAGTCTGAATTTTTAAGATATTCTATTCTGGGTGTTGTGTTTAAAGTACTGTCTTGAATACATGCACACATAAATATAAATAGATACCACGCATGCACACACATATATACATATACACATGTACACACACATATATTTGCCACATACATATACACACGAGTTTTTAAATAAGCGAGAAGAAACAGATGCAATGCGATCAACATCTAGAACTCCCTTGTCACAGCAGAAAGGTGAACGAATGGATTGTTTGTGATCTTTGGAACTCAGAGACAAATGGATTTATGAACAGCCTTCCTGAACTAACCTACTTGTAAGTAGAAGATATTGTCTACATAGATTTTTTATTTAGTTGTAGCTTATAACCTGACTGTGGAAAATAGTATCTTATAAGCTAAGCATTGGCAGGACAGAATTTTCAGTTACCTGCAAGGCCTTTTTCCTGAATTGATTGGTTCTTCTATCAGATACAGCCATTTGGCTGGCCCATTCTAAGCAAGAGGACTATTTTAAAAGCTCACTCTGATAATCCTTTTACAATCCTCTGATGGACCATTTGTAAAGGAATACGTTTTGTTGGAACTAATGTATCCTAAACCTCAATGGCCTCTGCCCAATAAGTTCACACATGTGGGATGCTTGGTAATTTCAGATCCATTTTTATCATCGTGGACTGTGTGTATGTTTTAATAATGTCACCACTAGCTTATCCATTGTCAAAAGGTCTGTTGGACTCTCCTGACATTTTCAGGAAAACAAAAACACCAAAAACAAAAAAAGAGTGTCTTCCAGTGTAAAGACACTCTTTATAAGCTTTCGCTGCAGCTCATCCAGTCTTTCAGAACTGAGGCTCCGTAGAAAAGCCGAGACTTACACGCATATGCAAGTTGGCACACTAGCTCGAGATGTAATTAAAGACACATTTCTCCATGGATTGAAGTGTTTTGTTTAGAAATACATTTCCCATTATACTTTTTGCACATTTTTTCCCCCAGAAACGTTTCCTTTCATGGTTTCCTTCAAAAATTTATTGAATAGTGTGAGAGGAGGTCTGTTGTGGTTTGGGTGCCGCTACACCAGTTGAGGCCCCTCAAATAGTCATGGATTAGAATAACCATATCCTCTTTTACTGGAAACCATTCTGTTTTACTCACAAAAAACTCTCGCCCGTTTGTTTCTTCCATTTTCTTTAAATCTGGGTCAACCAGGAGTGTATGTGTTGACCGGGCTCTTGGTTTATACAACTCTGGGAACACAATGGCCACATATTTTTTTAAGGGCTCCCTCCTCTGAATCCAGTGATTCTGTGATAGGGAGCTACCAGCTCTTCTCATCATCCTCTTCTGGGACAGCCACTCACATGTTGGGGGATGGCAAGAACTGAAGGTCTCCCGGAGAGAAGAGGCCATCAGCAAGTGGACATCTCATTCACTGTTCAGCCCCACTCCAGTGCACAGTGCTTTGCGTTGCCGATGGAAATTCGAGCGTGAAGCCAATTTTTATGCTCTAGATGGCAAAAAATTGCAGCTAATTCCAAAGGGTTTCTCCTTCTTCCCCTGGCAGCTGGTATGTTTACATAGTGGGGATGAAAGGCCTGACATCTGTGTTTACATTTCTACGTAGAGGGTCCCCCAAACCCACAGTTAGGAATCATTTATATCCAAGCACCTCTGCCCCAGAATTACAACAGCAAAGTCTTTCAACTTTTCCTCGGCAAGGGCCTTTGATCTCCCTGTGCAAAATGCTCTCTGATGAGTTGTGATTGGAAGAGGAGGGCTGGAAAGGTTTTATACTTTGACAACTTCCTCCTCTCTCTCCACTCCCAACCATATAAGAATATGACCCAGACTTTTTAAGTATCCTGATCTCTTTCAAGAAATTCCATTGAGTCATCAGAATAAAATTAAAACATACTAGAGTGACCAAAGTATATAGTACACTATAGTATATAGTATCGTGGATCTCAAAAAATTGGCATCTAAATCAGCACTCCAGTTGACTCTGATTTCTGATTCCAGGTAGATTAGAATCACCTGAGTTGCTTATTAGTAATGGAAATTCCAGAACCCTATTCAAGCTGATTAAATGTGAATCTCTAGGTGTGGGTCCAGGAATCTGTATTTTTCACATCTTGAGATGAATCTTATATATAGCTTTTGTTAAGAACTCTTGGGCTAGTTGGACACTGGGGGTGGGATTTTTAATTTGAGGGCTGGGTTATACTGGTCTCTGTTGCAGGACAGTGTCTCAACCTCTGACCCTTTCAATGAAATGGCTGTGGTCTCCACAAGTCAGAATCATTTAAGCTGATTAAAGGAAATAATTTTATTTGACTGTTTGAATGTCTTACATAATTTTTCCTGACCACATTCTACTATTTTCTATTCATATGTTTTTGGCTTGTAAATTGATGCAACAAAGTAGTTTAGTAGATTAAGAAATATTTATGGAACCAAGACTTCTGAAATTTGATCTGGTACCTGCTCTAAGTTTGCATTGCTTGGATGATGCTGTACTCTATCACCTGAAATGATATTCTGCTTTTTTTTATTCAAATTTTTATTGAGGTAATAATAGATTCACATGCATTTGTAAGAAATAATACAGAGAGATCCTTTGCATCCTTTATGTATTTCCCCCAATAGGGAACATTTTGCAAAACTAGTTCTAGTACAATATTATAACCAGAATATTGACATTGATACAATGCACAGGTTTTATTCCCATTTCCACAATTTTACTTGTACTCATTTGTGTGCGTGTGTGTGTGTGTGTGCACTATATACTTTTATCACATGTGTAGGTTTGACTATCTACCATTCAGTCAAGATACTGAACACTTCCCTATGACAGATCCTTGGGTTTCCCTTTTATAGTCACACCCATCTCTCTCCTGTCCCATCTCTAAACCCTTGACAGCCACTAATCTTTTCTCTACTTTTAAGTGTTTGTCATTTCAGAAGTGTTATATAAATGAAATTATACAGTATGTCATCTTTTGGGATTGGTTTCTTTTCACTCAGCCTAATTCCCTGGAGATTCATCCAAGTTGTATGTATCAATAGCTGTGTTGCTTTTATTACTGAGTAGTATTGCATGGTCTAATATACCACAGTTCAATTAATCATTCACTTACTAAAGGACATCTGGGCTGTTTCCAGTTTTGGGCTATTATTTATAAAGCTTTTATGGACATTCACATACAAATTTTTGTGTGAATTTTATTATGCAGATATTTTCTATCAGCCTTTACAACTTTTATAATTTTGTAGGCCAATCACAAACTCTATTGGATCCATAAAAATCTTTCTGGTTTACTTCAGTTAACTTGTTCTGTCTCCTTCCTGGATGCCAAAGCAATACCTGTCTGAACCAAGCATTTTATTATTTGTCTATAATCAGAATATTTCATATTGTATCTCTTGCCTTTTCAATGAGACTGAATTGCCTACTATAGCTTTAGACATAGCAAATGAATACCCAAACGGACAGACAATATTATGTTTCTTTTTATTTAATATGATTGTTGTGCCCCTGTGACCAACAGAATAAATCATATTAAAAACTGTGTGGATACAAGAATGCATAACGAACATGAAAACCTCCCCTTAGTGGATTTCCAATTTAGTTGGAAAACTAAAGCCAACATGAATGTATTGAAGTTACAGAACAATGAGCTGCTGTGATGTTTATGCCAGATACACGGACAGAGAAGAGAGAGATGGGTGTGGGATGGAGAAATTGAAGGTTTCATAGAAGAAGTGAACTTTAAATCAGTCCTTAAAGAAGGAGGGGGATGACATAAAAATTGATGAAAGAGAAGATTCTAAGGAGAGGAGATATCTCAAGCAGGGTTACTGGAGTGCTGTGTGGTGAATTGTAGAAGGAAAGAATTGGTGATTGGAGTAGGTAGGTGAGGTGTAACCTGATTGTGACAGACCTTGAGAGGTGCATATAACATATTTGTGCTGGCGCCACCCTCTGGAATATAGAATTGGTAATAAAAGCCCACAGGGACTAAACATGTTGAAATGGGTCAATATAACTTTGGGGCCGAACTCTAACTCTTAGAATTAAGACTTGTCTCTAGATATTCTGGGAGTTTCTGAACTTTCAGGAAATGGTATGAAGCACTGAGATGTATGCCCAGTAGATCCTTGACTTGTATGTGATACCTGTTAGAAATAATTTGAATTGTTCAATGTTCTAGTAATTGCTGCAGAAGGTCTGACTAGGAGATAAAACAGTGGCATGCTCCCTCCACCAAAGGAAGGCACTAGGTGCTGAAAAGGCCAAGGTTATGAACATAAACTAGGTTGAGGAGGAAGGAACATGGGTCCTAGGCATAGGGTGAAGTGGTACATCATCAGGTCCTGCCACTTCCTCTTCTCCTTTCCTTTCTCCACAACATCTGGAGAATTCTGCTATGAGAAAGTTCTGTAATAAAGCTGATCACAAGGAGCTAAAAGAACTTTCTTGTTGGATACAGTGGAAGAAACTGCCTAGAGCTCAGAGATCCAAGGGAGGACCAGTAGCTTCATAGATAGTAGCCCTAGCTCCAGCAGTGGTCCATGGGGCCAAAGATCACAAGAGCAGTGAACATCAGTACAAACCTGCAATCATCATCACTACATCACCACCAGGACCCATAAATAAACCACTTCGAAGAGAGGGGGATGACATACACATGGATCAGAGGTTCGAGATATACACAATTGTTATAAAGGCATAGTTGTACTCACTCAACAGTGAGGGCTGGGAAGGGATAGGTTCCATGTCCTCTGGCTATTCTGGTGAAGACTGAATAGTGAATGTCATGCCAATCATGTCTTGGATACTGGCTGTGCTGGTTGGTGGCCAGCTGCAGAAAAATTTATATATATCAACAAAAAGGAGAAGCTGATAGCATAGGGTTTTGTTGACGGTTCCATCCCTTACACTTCTGTGTTTGTTTCATTTTCAATTCTGAAGGCAAGGCATTTATTAACAAATGCCTAAAGAGCTGTGTTTGTAGTTTTAGATGTTTGCAATAGGAGAGTGTTCATAGCCTAAGGGTCCCACAGTAAAAAGCAAAATGTGTGTAATTCCTAAATACTTAAGGAATTTTAAGCACAAATTCATTTAGAGCATTAATGACTTTAATAAAGACAGACATCTAACTTAAAATCAACAAATCATTAGACTTGCAGTAAAAGTGTAAGCAATGCCTCATTAATATACTTGTTGATTATTTTCCTTGATAAAGACATTTGTTATTAAGTCTAATGGTGCCTCAAAGATAAACCAAATAATGAGAAAGGCAACCAGCCAATGACTTGAGGTCATTTAACCCAAAAAGTACTTTCTTGCTTCTCTCCTCCATCAAAATAACATCAATTATTGTTTATTGTCATTATTTATTATTATTTGATCCAATTTTGTTTATGTGAATAAATTCAAACATTCTGGGGTATAGACATAGCCTCAAAGCACTCTGTAAAATAAAGTGAAAGGTGGTGTCATATTAGAAATATATGTTTGCTATTGTTTTTAAATAAACCTCTTTGGGTTCAAATTGCACTCTCAGAGGAGCCTTTTCTTCTGGCTCTAGCCTGCAGAGAAACAGGTGGCTGCCTTGAGATCGTTATGGAGAAGGTTGGCTCTCTAAACTCTGTTTTATGGGTGAGGAGTTTATATAAATTAGCCAAGTACTCATTGCTAACAAATGGTAGAACTAAAAGAATAAACTAGGTCAATGTGACTCTGCAAATTCCCATTATTTTTCCTGTGCTATGCCCAAGAAAGATGATCAGGATATCTGAGTCACCAGCCCTAGCCCTTTCCACCAAGCATTTTCCATATTATGAGAATAACTCTCTCCCTTAAGAAATAAAAGGAGGTAAGCAAGCAGATTCCTTAAGGTACACAAAATAGTTAATTGCTCTTCATCATGTCTCTTACTCGGGACAAGATTAATTACCTCTGATCTTTTCATTTGCATGGGCCTAATGGGGGTGGCTTAATAATTGCTTCTTAAAAAGAGAGACTTCTGAGAAAATACCATGTGAATAAATCTGAACTCTCTTCTCTCCTTCCTTCTGCCTGAACTTGTTTTAGACAAAAGAAGTCTGTGATTTTTTTTAAAAACGCCAAACATTTCACATCTGATGGTGAAAACCCTTTTCATCATGCTCATAGATACCATCAAAGTTCAAGAAATGCTGCAGTGTATTAAAATGTATATTTTCGAACTTGATGTAAATGATAGGGTCTCAAGCCGCAAGTATGACTCCAGGCCAAAATTACAGACAGTTCCCAAATCCCTTTCAGTTACAACCAGGAAGAAGCATTGCACACAGGCTGTTGATTTGTCAAAAACTTAATTTTCCAGGACAACCTCCTTTGAGGATTGAGGCAAGTCAGTAGCCTGGAGTTCACATCACCTTGGACAGCGGCTAGAAGATGGTACAATAAAGAAAGAGCCCATAAACTCTGATAAGCAGTGATTTACCAATTAGATGTGAGAAAAATGAAGAATCGTTAAAATGACAAAATACCATGAGTCATTAAGGGCCGGCCTAATTAAATAATAGCCCAATGTAAGCCAGAGATTTATGATCTGCCAGTTGCACAATGTGGGTTTATGAAAATAATGGAAATTGACATACATTGTACACACAGCTTCTCTTTAGCTGCCTCTTTTAACATTTATCAGGAGGTCACCCAGGGAAATATGCCTCCAACATAAACTAGTTGCTAGTCTTTCTGTTGTAACCCAGTCCTCAGTGGAGCATTTATTACCTTGTCCTGCCTGGACAGAATGGTGATTTTTCTTGAGTCTTATGGCTTTCCTCTACCGCAAGCTGCCTTTGCCTGTTTTATTTTGCTCATTCGTGTTTCCCAACGGTGTTAACAGCTGAGTGTTTCTTTTGGCAAAATATCTAGAGCAGCAGGGCTCCTAGTGTTGCCCTTCAGGGCTCTGTGTGAGGGTGTGGATTGGGTGGGGTCCCGCATGTCACTGGTCCTGCACATTACATCTGCCAGATGGACCTGTGGCCACATGATCCTTGACCACATCAGTCAGTGACTTGAGCTGGAGGATGGCAGCTTCACGATGTAATATGCTTTCCTCCAAAATCAGCATTTGTGCTCCTTTCCTCTGTGCAATTAGTTTCTGAGTTCCCAACGCCTAAGGACACATGGGCTTCCATGCAATGTGGCCACTCTCAGTACAGCCTGAATGTCCACCATTAGGAGGTCAATTTTTGTTTGTTCTATTGTTTACCCCAACTTATTATTTATCTTACAAGGCTTAAAATATTTATTTTTCATATCAGCTTCACCCTTAGTAATTGCACTAGCGTGGGCATCAGTGACCACAGGACAAAGTCTAGAGGAGAGTGAAGGGTGGGAGAGACCTGAGCTGAGAGGCAGTCTTGGTCCAGAATGAGGCTGGTCTGAGTCAGTAACCCTAGAGACTGTGGAATGAAGGGCAATGATCAGGGGACTCAGACATTGTAGAGGAGTCAGACAGGCTGGTCTGAATGGAGACGGTTACAGCCCTGCCCATGATCTGTAGCAGCAGCAGGAAGAGCGTGAGGTTTCCTCGGGGCCTGGACCCAAAGTCTTCACATAGCAAGTTGATGAGGGGCCTCATTCTTACTCAGGTGCACTGACACTAGCTGGAGGCTCTCTACTCTCTTCTTGTTCCTTTGCTACCTTTAGAATAAAGGTGCCTAAGAAAGAGAGGCTCTTGATTTGAACTTGGAATAGCTCAGCTCTAGTTTGCCTGTGTTGGTATTGAGTCAGGTGGCAATGGCAGGGGATGATATGTAGGAGATGAGGTAGTGATTGGAGGAAGTTGAACACCTTGGCATGAAGAAGTGGAGCAAGGTCTTGCTGAAGGATCACAAGATGCCCTCCAGAGCAAATATTTCAAGTAACAGAAAGTGGAAGCTACCCTTAATAATCTGGACCTAGAAACCAGCACCATCACTTCCACCATATTCTATTGGTCAAGCAGTCACAGAGCCAGCCCAGTTTCAAAAGGAGAGGCAGGAGGGTGAATTTGCAGCCATATTTAATCTAGAACAGTGGGTTAAAATTTCAAGCTCTAAAATGTGTCTATTCTTAAAAAACAACAACAAAAAACAACAACAACAGCTTTTTAACTACAGAATATTTACATGTAAAAGCAATTTCTTTTTTCATTTGGCATTCTTGTGTGAGATAGATAGAATAGGTAGTGTTACTGTCACTCTATGCAGTGGTTCTCAACCTTCTGGCCCTTTAAATACAGTTCCTCATGTTGTGACCCAACCATAAAATTATTTTCGTTGCTACTTCATAACTGTAATGTTGCTACTGTTATGAATCATAATGTAAATATCTGATATGCAGGATGGTCTTAGGCGACCCCTGTGAAAGGGTCGTTCGACCACCAAAGGGGTCGCGACCCACAGGTTGAGAACCGCTGCTCTATAGGGAATTGAGATAGAGGGATTTGGACTTGCTATGGTAACAATCATACTGCAGCAAGCCCAGGGAGGTTTTCTGCCTCCAAGGCCTCAGATGCTTCCCACAACTTTGTTCAGCTTGTGATTGGGCCTTGACCAGTCATACAATGGCCTGTGGCTCAAGAAGAACATAATTTTAATGGCCAGACCAATGCACCACGGGTCCCCAAGTTTTATGATATCCAGCTGCGGAATGTATCATCATGGCTCTGAGGCCTCACTGAGATCATTGTTCAGTTTTGGTGTACCATCTGTTGTCCCGGTCTTCCTAAGTGATTTTTCTGGGCTGGCTTCCCTCTTCACTGGGAATGGAGGAGTTGTCAAAAGCCCAGAACATTCTTTTCTGCATTGTAAAGCCATCAGTATTTAATTAGGGAAAAATTCTTCAACAAGAATTGATTTGTTCAACTATCATTCAATTTGAAGTACTCTTTTTTTATTAAAAAATATTTGAAAGTTGTTGGATGCCCAGCTTTGGGTTTCGTTGAGTCTGTCTCCATCTATTTTACATCATGCCTTTAGCAAGTTTCTATAATTAGATTGTATTTTGAAAACTACTTTCGGATAGAGTTTATTAGAAACTTTTATTTAACACTGATTTTTTTTAGATATCTGTATATTCTGATAACTAAATAAAAAAATAGAGTTGATTAAACCTGACATTTTTGAGTTTTCAGAACGTGTTTTAAACCATTGCTCAGAGTCTAGGCCTTTGGAAAATCTACTTTATGTTTGTCTCTAGCTCCTTCCCCCTGAATATTAAGTCTCCTTTGTGTTTAGAGAAAAGTTGCAACCATATGTTTCTGATTCATTTATAACTAACATTTAGAGTTAGCTCATGAAGCTATTGTTTTGTAAGGACATGTACTTTAAAGTTGCATGTGATTCATTTAAGCCCTTTTTCTTCTTTGAACAAAGAATCAATTATTTTTCAAACTTTACCTGAAGCCTGGCTAGTGTGGCTCAGTGGTTGAGCGGCGACCTATGAACAAGGAGGTCACGGTTCAATTCCCAGTCAAGGCAGGTGCCAGGGTTTTCGGGCTTGATCCCCAGCAGGGGGTGTGCAGGAGGCAGCCGATCATGATTCTCTCTCATCATTGATGTTTCTATCTCTCTCCCTCTCCCTTCCTCTCTGAAATCAATAAAAATATATTTTAAAAAACTTTACCTAAAAAGTTAAAAGTTAGTTTATTTTAAGATGCTGAGCCCTTGACAGTACTGAGGGCATTGCCCTGTCAATCTCTACGTGTGCCTCAGAATCAGTTTAGGTAAGGATTTGTGAGCATGTCATTGGATCCTGGGGCTGTGCTTGACCAGTTTGCAATTGAAGTTTCTCCAGGAGCTAGAGACCATTCATTTACTTGGCTATGCATTTACATGGTTATTGCAAATTTTTACAAATCAAAAGAATAATAGTTCCACGTGGAAAGATATACACCTTGGTAAGCTCAAGATTAATTGCAGGTCAAAATATAAAGGAAAATAGAAACTTTGGGAAATGAAATCACTGGAAGACAGCCAGCAGAGAAATAGTAAGGATGAGGTAAGTAATGAATATTATCACAATGGTTTTTAACCTGGTTAATAATAAGAGTCACCTGAATAGGTGCCTATTTCAAAACCACAGGTTCCTGGGCCTCAAGATTGGTTAGTCTGAGCGTCTGTATTTTTAAAAGTTCCTCAAGTGATTCTGATGATCAACTTAGTTATTGAAAATAATTTGTGCCCTGGCCTATGTGGCTCAGTTGGTTGGGCATCCATCCCATGCACCAAAATGTCTTCGGTTTGGTTCCCTGTTAGGGCACATGCCTGGGTTGCAAGCTTGTTCCCCGGTAGGCGGTATGCAGGAGGGAGCCAATCGATGTTTCACGCTCACATCGATGTTTTTCTCTCTACCTATCCTTTCCCCTTCCTCTCTCTCTCTCCAAAATAATAATAATAATAATAATAATAATAATAATAATAATAATAATTTGTGAACTCTTCACACACACACACACACACACACACACACGAATGCACAATTATCAAGAGGAATTTGCGGTCCAATCTGAGCCATAACATTCTATCCTGATCCCCTAAAATCTGACTCTGCCCTTCCTCCAACTTTAAGAATAGATTTCAGGTAAATCAGCAGCTTTATTTCTGCATACGTCTATACAATACAGAGCATTTCTTCTACAGGTCTCATACCACGGCCTGAGGTGGAAAAACAAAACACAAGGATGGCTATTAAGATCTCTAATTGTCGAGAAGTGTTTCCCTGGCATTCCTTTAATCTCCCACTTTCAGCTCACAACTTTACTATGTGCTTAATAATGAAAGTCCAGTGTCATCGCTGGGGCATTGACAGATGCTTAAATCCTTTAAACCAGGGTTATATTATATACATTCCATCACCTTTTGGAACCTTGTCAATGCCATCAAGGGAATTTCTCAACTCTCTAAATGGGGTTCATTAAACAGCTTGGTGATTGCTCCAAGTCCAGTGTGCGAGGTAGAACCCTGAGCAGGGACATTCACTTTTCCCATCAAAACAGTGCCTTCCCAACATCTGCCTTGAGGAATACCCTGCTTCAGGATTGATTTTCAGTCTCAAGATAATGTGTGTGGATGGGTCCAACTTGATTTTAGCAATTAAATTCACCATATAAACACTCTTCTTATAACTTTACTAGACTAGCATTTTCAACAGCCATTAATGAGCCAAGTCCTATGCAATTTTAGAAACGAAGGGAATCAGGCTATCACTATGTGTAAATCCCCCCCCAAATTACCTGCTCTAGTCAGAAGACATGATATGAAAGAGAAAACAAGAGTGTTTTGGAAAATGATGACATTCTGTAAATAAAATCTGGCAGCAAAAGTTCTTGGCAAAGTAATGCTCAAGTCAACATGCCTCAATTTATTGCTACATGAATCAGACATTAATTTTTCCTCAATCATTCTTATATTTCTGAACTGTGACATCATTGACAGAGTCTGAACACTCCACAGGTACCTGGGCTGTTAATACAATGAGCCAAAATGAATATAAATGGGTGAAGAGGAGAGCAAATTAGTTTTCTTGAAATTTTCTAGAGAATTGAGTTTGCATTAACTAGAATGCATGAGGCTGCCAAAGGGTGTGGGGGCTAGGGAATGGGAGAGGTGGAATTATTATGACTTTCAGGTCCACGGGGGCTTTGTGTTCCCTGGGTGATAGCAAACACCACACACTGAAAGCACATATTGGCAAGGAGACATGGTCCCTGGGACTGTTTTACATTCAGCTTCTTTCATGACTTTTTCCATCTCCCAGGAGTGGTACATGTTTTGAATCTGCTTCTGGAATTGTTTCCATCCCATCCCTCCCCTTATCTGCTAGCCTTCCAATCAAACATCAGAAAAGTGTGAAAATATTCAAGTTCCTGCTTAGGAAAATATATTTCCTACTGATGTTGTTTGGCAAAGCACCTTGATAGGGTGTTTTGGTTGTGAAAAGCTAAGTCCCAAGTCAGGATCTAAAGAAAGGAAGCAAAATAAAGGGGAAACTGAATTGCTCTTACATGAAAAAAAATGTGGGAACGTTTTTGTGTGAGAAGCAGGAGAGAGGGAACGAGGGACCCAGAAAAATCAGTAGCAACTAATCTTCAACAAAAGCACTAAGAATGCACAATGGGGAGAGGATAGTTTCTTTAACAAATTGTGTTGGGAAACTGAATAGCCACGTGCAAAAGAATGCAATTGGATTCTTACCTTACACCATATACAAAAATCAACTCAAAATGGACTAAAGACTTAAACATAAGGCCTGAAACTGTAAAACTCCCAAAAGAAAGCAAAGGGGAAAGCTTCTTGACATTAATCTTGGCAACAATTTTTGCATTTGACACCAAAAACTCATGCAACAAAACCAAAAATAAATAAGTGGGATGACATCAGACTAAGAAGTGTCTGCATGGAAAAGAAAACCATCAATAAAATGAAAAGTAACTTTCAGGAAAAGGACAAAATATTTGAAAATGATTTATCTAAGAAGGTATTAATATCCAAAAATATATAAGAAATTCATACAATAACAAAAACAATGGATCACTTTAAAAAATGGGAAAGAGACTTGCATAGATATTTTTCCAAAGAAGATGTTCATGTATATGAAAAGGTGCTCTACATTACTAATCATCAGGGAAATGGAAATCAAACTACCAGATGTCAACCACACCTGTTAGGTTGCCTATCATAAAAAAGACAACAGATAACAAGTGTTGGCAAGGATGTGGACATGAGGGGACTGTCATGCGCAGTGGGCGGAATCATAAATTGGTGCAAACACTATGGAAAACACCATGAAATGTCCTCAAAAAATTAAAAATAGATCTGTCAGGTCATCCAGCAATTTCACTTCTGGGTATTTATGTGAAGAAAACAAAAACACACATTTGAAAAGATATATGAACCCCTATGTTAATTGCTGCATTATTGATAATAGCCAAGACATGAAAACAACCTTGGTCTGTATCAATAGATGAAGAAACAAGATAAAATTTATATATACAATGGAATATTACTCAGCCATAAGAAGAAATGAAATCTTGCCATTTGGGAAAATATTAATAGACGAGTATTTACACACACACACACACACACACACACACACACACACCCCTTGTCAATCAACCCCTTCCTTCTATTCTTTACCCTGCTTCATTTTTCTTCAGAGCACTTTTCATCACCTCCCATTTTATTTTTTTATTTTTTTGTTTGTTTACTGTCTAGCTCTGACTCTGTGGTTGTCAGCCTCTAAAATGGCTCCCAAAGATCCCTGTCTTCTGGTATTTATTTACACCCTTGCGCAGATTCCAAACATCCTGAGTGTCAACTGGACCTGGTAATTTCTTTCTAATGAACAGAACTCAGCAAAAGTAATGGGATATGGTTAGAAAAAGACTGTGATTTCTATCTTGCCTTCTCTCTCTCTTTCTCCCTCTTCCTCTCTTTCTCCCCCCCCCCCCCCAGGAGTCATTGCTCTGTAGGCAGCAGATTGTCATGTGGCGAGTAGCCTATGGAGAGGCCCATGTGGCAAGGAACTAACGTCTCTGGCCTGCAGCCAGCAAGACCTGAGACCTATAAACAGCTCCATGAGTGAGTCAGGTTCTCTCCTTGAGATGCCTGCAGCCCCAGGTGACACTCTGTGCCCTTGTGACCTTGACTCAGAGGCCTCCAGCTAACCCCCAGAAACTCTGAGATAATAAATATGTGTTGTTTGAAGTGGCTAAGTTTGGAGATCATCTATTACAGGGCAATTGATAACTAACATCTCCGCTGGAAGGTAAGCTCCATGGGGAAAGGGACTCTCTTCCCTGTCTTGTTGGCATTCTCTCCCAAGCAGGTGGAGTGCTGCCTGGCACACAGAGGCACTCAATGAGCACTGAGTTAAACATGAGTAATGAACATGGGGGTGGGGTGAAGGGCGCTGGGTTTTGCAAAACACGGAGGATGGAAGTTTGAGCCAAAGTTGATGTTTAAAGCTAAGGCTGACTCCAGACGTTTTGGGAATACTCCGGGAAAAGACATTCTAGTAATCCCAGACTCAGTACTAATCTCTTGACCGTGATTATTGACGCTGGTCCATATTGCTTAGCAAAGCTTCACTGAGTGTCTGGACAAGCTAGGGCTGAGGGTGAGGACAACTTGACACAGTCACTGCGTGCTTTTGGAAGAATGACTCAAACCTCCCACACTTTCTTCATGTGTAAAGACCTCACAGGGCTGTTGGTAACACATAGAATAAAATCTAAAATGGGCTATGGTTTGTTCTCAATAAATGGTGATCTCCTTCCCCTCATGGAGCTTGTCATATATGGAGATAAGATTCAGACAGGAGAAAGATAACGGACATGTTGTAATGTTTGCCATGTTAAGTACCAGTTGTTTTTGAGGCAAGAGTTCCTATGGAATATTTATTTTCTGGTTCTCCCTTCTGTAGAGTGTGAATTGTTGGTTGCACATTTGTCACTTGGGAAAACCACCAGAAAACTCAATAATTTTTCCTCATTAATGCTAGAAAGAAAGAAAAGAACTGCTGAAAATGGTTAATAACCCCAACTTTGCTGGTGAGAACCTGGAAAATCTAGCAAAAAAAATGACAAGAGTGTAATAGATTTACTCCTACTACTGATTAATGATCAGAATGATAATTTCATGTGGTTTGAGGAAAATTCATTGTTCTTAAAGCAAGATCTCTCAACCCATACCTCCACAGGAAGAGTCACACTGAAAATAATGGTTTCCTTCTCATGCTTACTCTAAATTCATTTAAAAATTCTTTGAAATTTGAAGAAAAACTACTACTAATAATAATAATAATTTTTTTTGCTATGTGCTGACTAATATTCAGATTATGAGCCGCTCTCTTGGAAGGCAAAAGGAAAGAATGGAAGTGAAATCATTTTAGAAATTCCCAACTTTCTGAAAAAAATTTTGCTTTTAAAGGAAAATACCAGCATAATAGGAACCACATTGGGATCAGCACATCCAATACTATGGAGAAAAAAGTGACTAGAGCTGTCTACACATAGAGGCGGGTCTTTCAAGCTGGTTCAAAAATTCCATTTTCCATCAGTGGTCTGTGTGTCCACATGGTGACAAATGAGCCACGCAGGGCTTTCGAGGTGTTGGCGCCACCAGTGAGTGCCAGATGGAATGTGGTGAAAGTTCTGATTTGTACCTTTCAGACCAGAGGTCCTTGCCAAAATGGATGGGTCCTTCTGGCCACCTCTTGTAAGCACAGCCACAGGTATTCAGTTGAAACCTGTGGGTGAGAAAGACATAAACAGGTGCTATAAATTTGTCAGACCAGGAAGCCACAGGCCGTTTAGTAAATGGCAGATCCAATGGCCCAGAAAAACAAAGGGGTCTCTTTTCATCAGAATGATCGGGCTTATTCAACAAATATTTATTGAGCGCCTACTCTCTGCCAGACATAATAGAGATCGACAAGGTCTCTTATTTAGAGTGAGGTGAGGGAGCAAAGCCCCAATCACCTGGGAGGGTGTGGACCTACCTGTGCACTTTGACCTGATGGAGAGGAAGAGCCAGGGTTCTGGGGACAGGCCCAGCCACCTGAACACTGTGGCATCCATTCTGCCCATGACTTGAGAGCGCTGCTTTTAAGGGTGAGTTTTCTGCTTTGGCATGCTCAGGCCAAGTCCTTTCACGTTTGGGGGGAATTGCAGATTTTGCTGTGACATTTCACAAACAAGCCAATAGTCTCAGTGGAAATGAAAAAGCATCACTTTTAGACTGGTATCTGAGTTTATATCTTTGAAGAGCAACTGTTGAGTCATAAAGCTAAAAAGGATGTTGAAAGTTAATTTACTCAGCACACTACTAGCTCACACTGTTCTAAAAAGCAAACCTAATTAAAGCAGACCTTCTGAGAAGGAGAGGCCATTGCTCCTTGTAATAATATATTGTTATGTTCTGTTGCCTTCGTAGTTAACGGGTTTTGTTTTTTTAAATAATATTTAACCTATGTCCCTTCAGCAGCATTTTAAATCTATTTAACAATACATATTTTGCCCCTGGATAGTTGAATAGTAGTTGATTGCAAGCGTCATGTGATAACAGTTATTTGTCACCTCAGTGTTTTTCAGATCTAATTCCTCCTCATTTTTTCTTGGTAACACTAGTGCTTATAAATGAGCATGCTGAATGGGATGCCAAGAATGATGGTATTGAACTATTACTATGTGCCGGACATTGAACTAAATGTTTTATCTAGATCATCTCAATCATTCCTTATAGCAAGCCTTTGAGGTAGATTCATCATTTTCCCCATTCATAAATGGGGAAACTGACACTTTCAGAGAAGTCCGTACTTTGCATGAGACCACAACTAGGAAGTGATGGAGCTAGGATATGAATCTATAATAGTGCCACAGTTTTCCGATTAATGGTAGAGATAAGATTGCCTACCTTTTATGCTAATAGATCCAAGTATTAAATTGAGTATGTTGATTAGTCAACATACTACTTTTAAAAATAAATTTGGTCATGTTCTGTCTAATGCATCACTCAAGTGTTTGCAAAACCATGGAATTATTTTTCAAGACTCTTACTCTTCTTCTAACTATAAGCTCTTGTTTAAACCTTTGTAACCTGCAATTTCAAATCCACAAAAATAATGGCTGGTGAGACATCTAATACTTTTGCTGTTTTCTTTGGACATTCATAAAGTCTTTATACTTAACTGTTTAAACTAGAAGCTCTTAATCTTAGCTGAGCATTAGAATCACTTAAGGGAGCTTTTAAAGAACCTGATGCTGGGGCCGCACCCAAGACCAATTAAATCAGAATCTCTGTGGGTGATATCCGAGTGATTACCATGCGCATCTAAGGTTGAAACCACTCATTTAAATAATTCTTCCTGAACTTTCTCTATACAGATGCTCCTTGACTTACAATGGGGTTGCAGCCTGATAAACCCATTATAAATTGAAAATATCATAAGTCAAAAATACATTTAATACACCTAACCTGCTGGACATCATAGCTTAGTCTAGCCTACATTAAGTGTGTTCAGAATACTTATATTAGCCTACCGTTGGGCAATTATCTTGAGTTTTATCTCAAGAGTAATTGCCTTCTTTCTTTCACCAGAAGCAGGAAACACAGATGGGCATTTTGTAGAAATGATAGGATATGAAAACAAAACAAGATCACAACAACAAAAATGATGGCAAGATAGCACACTATGGAGTATCAGTCATTTACCCTGGTGATCCCGTGCCTGACTGGGGGTTGCAGCTCACTACCACTGCCCAGCCTCACAAGTGACTATTGTACTGCTTGTCACTAGCTGGGGAAAAGATCAAAATTCAAAATTTGAGGTACAGTTTCTTTTGAAGCATATTGGTTTTGCACCATCATAAAAAAATATTGTAAGTCAAACCATTATAAGTCGGGGACCTTCTGTATATTCATTTCATCTGTGGCCTATTCTGGCTTTCATTCATACATCTAGGACTGTGAGTTGGCCAATTCAACACTCCTTCTCAAATGCCACCTCATTACCTGCCTCTAATATAGAGGCCAAAGGAGCGGAAAAGTCTCTTTCCCAGACTTCCTTGAAGATGGAGGAACTATATGAGACAGTTCTGGCCAATGACAAGAAAGTGACTGTCTGTTGAGGGCTTCTGGGAACCCCAGACATCCAGGTGTTCTCATTAATGAGTTAGTTAGTTCAGGTAGTTGGTTTTTTACTTTTAATCTGAATGCTTTATATTTATCTGAATGCTTCTATAGACATAGATTGAGCACATGACTTGAATTTGAATCAAGGATAATTTACAAGGGAAATAAAGGGAGAATTTGGTCTTTTCTCCTTAATGCATATCTGTTTCCTTGAAGAGACTTTGGCTTATGGCAAAAGTGTCCTACAGAGAAGGTAAAGACTAAGAAATTTGGAAACCCTAAGGTTTTCTTTGAAATTCCAAGTGTGGGAGGGGGTTGATATGATTCCCTCTAAAATGCTTGTGGAACATAATTTCCATGTTAGACATATGATATTTATAGGGAGAAACCAAAGGGATTATGGCTAATATAAAGTTTCAAGGTAATAAGCGCTGAATCTGAACATTGTATGTGTGCATGTGTGATATGTTTGCTAATTTTTGTGTAACTTTTTATTGAAGTATGATGTACATACAGAAGAGTGTGCATATTAGTTAGAAGAGTTCAAATAATTGTCACAAACTAGCACATCTTTGTTCTAAAACCCAGGTCAAGAAACAGAACATTATCAGGATTCTAAGAGTCCCCTTGTTCTCCCTTCTAAGGACTACTCCCCTGACCAAGGACAACCAATAGGTTGCCATTTCTTTTCTTCTTCTTTTATTTTTATTTTTTAAAACAAAACAATGTGTGGAAGGTCACCTCTTCTCCTGTCTGCACTTGCCTCTATTGAGATGGGAAAGTCAAACCTGTTCTGTGGCACATTTAATTATGGGAAAAACGAATAGAAAGAAATAAAATCCAGACCAACAAAGCAAAGATTTAAGTTGGCATCACTTTCCATATAATTGTGATGCCGGCAGACACTCAATAAACATATCAGCATTGTTAAAATGATTTATCCGCCAAATAGTTGAGTGTAAAATATTATCAATACAGGTGTCATCATTGATCTTTCTTGGGCCTCGCTGCTGAAGAATGGGGCTGCTAGATGATTTCAACAAACAATCCTTGACAGGAAACCAAAGGCAACAAGGCACAGGGACAGACAGCTGACAAATGCAGTATGGGGCCATTAAAGCATGTGATGAATTTGCCAGGAAAGTATATATTTGTGCAAGAGGTGAGCTCATATCTCCCATAAATTTGTCAGCCGTGACACAGTGTTCTCCGGCTTGGCATGAGTAATGCCTTGCTATTTGCTGCCTTTGTCTGGCAAAAGCTCTATCAGTCACTCCAGGGTTATTTACAAAGAAACGCGTCTATCAGTTACAAGGACATGACTTTGCCGCTAAAAGATAACAAAAGAGGAAATCAGGCAGTGGCCTCTCAGCGAGGGATGCGTCTTTTCCAGACAAGCTCTGGACTGGAATGAATCAGATGGACGGCAATTGGCCGGGCTGGCCCTGTGCCTAGCATGACCAGTCTTAGTACATTTATCCACGCTGATTAGATTAGAAATTATTAATAGGGGGCTACGGAGTAGAGCTAAAGGTCATTTAGAGTTTAATTCTGTTCTCAGATAACTTCATTTCGGCTGATGGGATTGTTATTGTAGGGGTTTTATATGTTTATAGGAAACAATATACTCAATAATGAAGTCATGCCTCCTTCTGCAAGGTCAGGAAAGCTATTGTGTAGCTAGATTGAAGTCTTCACAATTGTGTTAATTAAGTAACAGTGATTGGGCTTGGTCTCCTCGTGAAATGCATTTAAGGGCCTAAAAGCTGCTGAGAATGTATTCTTTCAATATAAATATATAGGAAAGCAAGTGAGACCAGAAAGCAGCCTTCGATTGAATAAACAGAAGAGCTGACACGAAGCTTTTACTTAAGGAAGAGAGGAGCCTGGTTGGCAGATGTAACTTCTTGCCACATAAATACAAATGTCTTGTCAGTTTTTGATTAAATGTAACAGGTCCCTTTTTCTTTACTCAACTCTTGATGAATCTGAAAGACCAAGTTATAGAATTTGATGTTGATGGAACATTATGTCTCATCAGTTATTTTATTCCCTCCCAGGCCTGCCTGTTTGGAGTAGATGAACGGCGTGTAGTAATAGCCACATCCTTCTTGGATAAAGGACCATTTCCTTGGTCTTGCCTAATAGACCACGGGCCATTAGTGACAGGGAGCTCAGCTCTGTTCTCCACTGCGAGTCCCCCTTTTTTGGAGGTTTTATAATTCTGACCTTAAATTTGTAATTTTGTTTATTTAGAGAGACAAAAATCTCTGTTAAAAAGCAAAAAAGAATTTAATTGATGTTAAATGAAGAGTGGGTTCAAGGAAAGCAGTTCATTGTCATAAGTTTTTTAAAGACCACAAAAGACCTTTGGTTTCTATTTGGAAGCAAATCAGCTTCCATTTGTCTCCAGACTTAGTGATATCCCCTTAAGGAGAACTTTGAGGTAAAACTTGGTACCTGGTGATGGAGTCTTGTCTTTCCAAACTCTCCTCCAATCCCCCCCCACCCCACCACACACACACCAGAACACCACCATCCTAAGACAGAACTCCATTTTCCCAATAGGAAGACTATTAAATAGAAATGATGTCTTCACTAATACAAGTTTTTTTTTAATACCTCTAAAGTACTGGTTCTTGAAAAGGAGTAATTTTGTCTCCCAGGGGACATTTGGCAATGTCTAGAGACTTTTCTTTTTATTGTAACAACTGGGGTGGGAGGTGCTACTGGCATCTAGTGAGTAGAGATCAGAGATGCTGCTGAACATTCTACAACACACAGAGCAGTACCACCAACAAGGAATTATATGGCCTTAAATGTCAAGTGCCAAGTTTGAGGAACATTTAGAGTCAATGAAGAATGAGGATTTGGGAGAGATTATCTAGGGAATGAGGCAACACCCCCAGTTTCTGTTTAGAAAAACAAACAATAATCATGATATTATAAATAAATAATCATGTTTCGATTTGCAAAACAAAAGATTTCATATAAAGCCACTCATTTCCATTAAAACTTGGGATCTAGCCCTAGCTGGTTTGGCTCAGTGGATAGAGCATCAGCCTACAGACCGAAGGGTCCTGGGTTGGATTCTGATCAAAGGCACATGCAGGTTGTGGGCTTGATCCCCAGTAGAAGGCATGCAGCTGGTCAATGATTCTCTCTCATCATTGATGTTTCTATCTCTCCCTCCCTTTCCCTTCCTCTCTGAAATCAATAAAATTATATTTAAAAAAAATAAAACAAAACAAAAAACTTGCGATCTAGAAAAAAATAGCTATTTTGTTGTTATGAGACGTGCCACATGGTTTTAGAGTCATCATGGTGTGCAGTAAAGTCAAGACTCAAAAGCTTTGTATGAGACATGGCTAAGGTAACTTGATGTGCTGGAAGAAAGGCTGAGCTGAGATCCCAAATATCTCAGTGCTCCTCTTCCATCAGCTAGCCATGAGCCTGGTTAAGTGATTTAACCCACCTGGGTCTCTGTTGCTTTTTGTGGCCAGACATTGAGACTGAAAAGCTTGATTTCATTCCTTGACTATTCCTTCTCCTTCAGCCATAGTCACAGCCAAGACAAGGATTTTTCCTTAGTTTCTGTGTTCATGGTCATCCTTTTTTTTTACATTTGTATTGGCCTGTCTTGAATTTGGGCCGTCGTTACTTCACATCTGAGCTGTTGCAGTAGTTTCCTAACTGATGTTCTTCCCTCAGACATACCCCATCAAATGCCACCATCTTGTCTGTTGGTGCCATTGCTTTGGTACATCAATCCTCTGAAATGTTCCAATACCTGTACAGTAAAAGTCATCCTAGGGGTGACATCCAAGTCCCTCTCTGATCTGCTCAGCAATACTTTTCTGTGCTAGTCAGCTGGTTTCCCTACTTGGATTTTTACTGTCCCTATCACGTTACTGTTCTGATTGTCTTCTTCATAATGGCATGTACTAGATCAACAGTCTTTCTTCTGAGCCTTTGCTGTGTCTGACATGTTTCCTCCTCATTGTTGTCTCTCAACCTTCTTTCACATCTGAAGTTTCATAGTCTCTTAGAGAGTTTGCTAAGATTTCAGTGATACCTCTAAGTTTATATGTACTTATTGTTTACAGAGTACATATGACACCACATTTGACCTTGTACATCTATGTATATATAATTTTCTTCTCTTTTCATTAACATCTTTCACTTCCTCTCAACTATCCAAAGGGAAAGAGACACAAGCTACCACACTGAGGTAAGCTCTACATGAGGCTCCATGGGAAAGAAATGTTTTGTACTGTTCTATCGATTCAATGCATATTCATGATTGGCTAAAACTAAGACCTTATGGGATATAGAGACACATTTATACATATAAATAAAAAATAAAGTCTTTATACAATTAGACTGTAAGCCTCATTATGATAGTCATGGTACCCAAACCCTTTGTGTCCTCTGAGCTTTGGCATAGAAAGCATCCAAAAAATGATTATATGGCTGATTTTATTTTGCACATGCTTTTCTATGTCAGGAATTACCAGTGTAGTGAAATAAAAATAAAATCCAGGCTTGGGAGACATTTTTTAAAATTGAATTTATTGGGGCAAGATTGGTTAATAAAATTATATAGGTTTCAGGTGTGCAATTCTAAATACATCATCTGTATATTGTATTGTGTGCTCCCTACCTCAAGTCAAGTCTCATTTCATCACCATTTATCCCCCCTTTACCCTCTTCTACCTCCCTCCACCCCTCTTTCCCTCTGGTAATCACCATACTGTTGTCTGTAAATGAGGAATTTTTGTTTGTTTGTTTTTGGTTTGCTTTATTCCTTCACCTTTTTCGCCCAGGCTCCCAACCCCCTCCCCTCTGACAGCTGTCAGTCTGTTCTCTGTATTTATGAGTCTGTTTCTATTTTGTTTGATAGTTTTCTCTGTTCATTAGATTCCACTTATAAGTGAAATCATTTATGGCCAATTAATATTTGACAAAGGAGGCAAGAACATACAATGGGGTAAAGATAGTCTATTCAATAAATGGTGGTTGGAAAATTGGACAGGTATATGCAAAACAATAAAATTAGACCACCTTCTTACACCATACACAAGAATAAACTTAAAATGGATTAAAGACTTAAATGTTAGACTTAAAACCATAAAAAATCCTAGAAGAAAACATAGCCAGTAAAATCTCAGACATTTCTCATAGCGATATTTTTTCTGCTATATCTCTGTGGGCAAGGGAAACAAAGGAAAAAATAAATGGGACTACATCAAACCAAAAAGTTTTTGCATAGCAAAGGGAAATATCAACAAAATGAAAAGACAACTCATTGAATGGGAGAACATATTTGACAATGATACATCTGATAAGGGGTTAATATCCAAAATGTAGAAAGAATTTATACAATTCAACACCAAAAAAAACCCCCACAAACAATCCAATTAAAAAATGGGCAAAGGACTTGAATAAATACTTCTCCAAAGAGGACATACAGATGGCCTATAGACATGTGAAAAGATGGGAGACTTTTTGGTTACTACAGGAAATGCTTTGAGATATATATATATATATTGCCTCTGTTTAAATATGCATCTTTTGACCCAAGAATAAAAGTTTTCTTGTGATCCAAACATAAAAGTTTTATTGAGGGTCTCAGTTGACTCATATATTTCAAAGACAATGGATTTTGCTGGATTCCTAAACTTAAATGAAATTCTCAGATTTTGACATGGAGTTGGCAAAGATTGTTTGTGTTCCTGTGTGTGTGTGTGTGTGTGTGTGTGTGTGTGTGTGTGTATCCTATATAATAAAAGCCTAATATGCTAAGTGTCTGGTCATCTGGTTGTCTGTTCAACCACTCAAAGTGTAATATGTTAATGATATGCTAAGGCTGCTCAACCGCTCACTATGACATGCACTGACCACCAGAGAGCAGACAGTCGACCAGTCAACCAGTTGCTATGACATGCACTGACAACCAGGGGGCAGATGCTCCAACTGGTAGGTTACCTTGCTGCTGGGGTCTGGCTGATTGGGACTGAGTGAGATGGGCCGGACACACCCTAGAGCCCTCCTGTGGTCCCTCCCTGGCTGGCCAACCTCCCGCATCCCTCCCTGCCCCAATTGTGTACCAGTGGGGTCCCTCGGCCTGGCCTGTGCCCTCTCGCAATCCGGGAACCCTCAGGGGATGTCAAAGAGCTGGTTTTGGCCTGATCCTGCAGGCCAGGCTGAGGAACCCCACTGGTGCACTAATTCATGTACTGGGCCTCTAATATATATATATGCTGTTATGCTCTGTCTGGGACATATATGTAGTGTATGGTTTTATGGCCATGCCTACATCAAAGTATTCTTCTTGTCTTTTTCCTGTTGGCTTAAGCCTACTCGGGATAAATGTATGCCAAGAGCTTTTACTGGTGTAACTGTATGCCTTGCTTCACCTGTAAAAGTTTCTATGTTCTTGCCTCATAGTATGCAAAATTTTACTCTTCATATATAATAAGGAGAGCATCTCTGTTTATATACTGCAGGTATTCACTCCAGGGTTTCCAAATCTCTGCTGTGACATTAAAGTGGTTTGCTGTAGTTGTGTGTTTATTGATTGTATACATTTGATGATGTTATTTCCCTGAAACTAGAATGCTACCTGGTAAAAGGGCAACATAGCTTAATGCAGTGGTTCTCAAAGTGTGGTCCCTGGACCAGCAGCAACAGTATTATCTGAGAACTTGTTAGAAAGGCAAATTCCCAGGTCTCACCTATTAAACCAGGTACTCTGGGGCTGGGACCAGTAATATGGGTTTTAACAAGCCCTCCAGGGAATTCTGATGCAAGATTAAGTTTACAAACTACTGGTTTAGTTATTAGCAGTATGAACTTTGGGCAGATTGCCTAAATTCAAATATTTAACCTTAAAGTCATGTAATCGTATGCCTCTGTTTCCTTGCCAATAAATGGGATAATAATAGTACCATCCATATATAGTGGTGAGATTAAATTGAAATAATATATAGGAAAAGTGTAACAAGTCTGGCACCTGATGAGCACTTCATACATTTAAACTATTATTTTTCAAATTCTGCCCATTCTCTAGCCTTAGATACCTTTCTCTTGCTGAACTGGCCCCTTTCCCTCTCTTGAATGTCCTTGCCACCTTTCTTCACCTCTTCTGATGTTGCCTATCTAAGGGGGATATTTTTCTCTAGCCGAATACTGAGTTTCCCCTCACAAACCTATTTTTTTTCTTGAAAAATCAAACCTAATGATGAGCAAACATGGAGGGAGTACAGCACTTTTTTTTTCTTAAATCTGGTTTCTATTTTAACTATTATTTTCTTATAGCCTACCTGATTTTTTTTCAGGTGTTGGGTATGTGAACCAGTACTTATTTTCATGGTTGGTATAATTGATATGTGGATGGATAGGAGTGTATTTTTGCCCTGTCTTCAGTGATGAATCATTCTTGTTTGTTCTAGATGCTTCTGGACTTGTTATCCTGTGTCATTTCTAACTGGTGCCAGTTTTTGACAAATGATAGCAGCAGGGCATGGTGTGCTATCTCAGGTTCCTATTTTCCCTGAGTGTTTGGATGTAATAATTTTAGAGACGACCACATGGCTAATGAGTCTTGCCCTCAGGAGCTCAGCACAGAGGGAGCCCTCCTTAGCCTATCAGACGCCTTCTTTGAAAATGGTGGAATGCCAGAGAGCAAGATGAATGGACATTTGTGTATCATATTCTTTGAGAATTGAATAGAGGATTTATGGTGTTCCCTGACTTGACACACTTCACACTTGTCATGTTGGCACATTGCATTATACTTTGCTGCCCATGGGGCTTTTGATGATGTTTCAGAAGCAGGTAATAGATGTCTCTGTGCTGTATCCATACATTTGCAGAGAAAGATCCAATATTAAAAACAAAGCTACAGTTGAAACCATCCCTATCTACCACACACAAAAGCCTACTTCTGCTCTCTGTTGTCCTGTTTGTTTCAATTACTTACCTGGACATAGGAAGCCCTTCTCCAGCTTGAGATGATCAACCTAAAGTAATATTTTAATCCATAATCAGTGCTCTTTCTATATTCACATTTTAACATTTCCTTGGGGTATAAAAATTGGCTACTACTATTATGGCAGCCACAGTGCAGTTTGAGTCCCAGTCAGGGAACATGCCTGGTTTGTGGGCTCGATCCCCAGTCGGGGATGTGCAGGAGGCAGCCGATCAATGATTCTCCTCTCATTGATGTTCCTATCTCTCTCCCTCTCCTTTCCACTCTGAAGTCCATAAAAATATATGTAAAGAACACTGGATTATTGAACCCTTCATTCTAAGCCTGACTTGGCTCAGGACCTGTTGTGTGCCAGCTTGAATGAATCTCTTATGGTAATGTCCCAATGACCTCATCTATCACATGGGCACCAGAATTCCTGACTAGCCTACCTTCCAGAAGGAATACATGAGAACTGGTTTGGAAAAGTATGGAAGTGAGAGAAAACCACCTATGGTATATGACTGTTGATGAAGCAGTTGGAATACAAATATATCTGCTCTCAGTTATGCAGAAAGAACAGAGCCTTTAAAAGGATGCGTGAGTTTTTTTTAAGGAATGCTGTAAGTGCTGGACACAGGTCTGGATTCCTGTCTTCATGCCCTAAGATTACTACGTCTACCTTGAGCCCACACCCCATGTTTCAAGGGCCACTGCAGGCCTGGGCAGGGGGACTCAGCAGCCGCCACACTGCATTCGAAGTTAGAGGCCTCTGTCCATCTTTCAGGTGGAATTCTCCAGCAGTCCTTGAAAAGAAGAGCCTCAATAATGGCTGTTATCAATTTTTCCACTATGTCGGCAAGACAGAGGCCACAGATGGATTTATTTTTATTTAAGAAAAATTTTAAATAAGTATTTAATAAACAGGGTCTGTTTAATAAACAGGTTATGTTTATTGATTTGAGAGAGAGAGAGAGAGAGAGAGAGACATTGATGTGAGAACATCGATCAGTTGCCTTATACTCTGCTGCCCATGGGGCTTTTGATGATGTTTCAAACCTAGGTATGTGCCATGCCTCTCTTCTATTTTTCTGCTTTAACAACCCTGATATCTAGTTTGGATGGGAGAAGCGCCATGGAGTCAAAGGGAATTACAGGGAATAAAAAGAAAATCAGCTAACATATCTAAACATTACTTCACATTATGTTAGAATTAGATGTTTAAGGCTCTCTCCCCTTATTTTATTATAAGCAAGAACTGAGCCATATTAATATTTCAAACATCGCCACTTGGTACAATATCTGAGCCACAATAGATTAACTGTTTGAACTGAAACAAGGGTACTTGAACACTCCATATCTTTATACCTTTTTTTCTTTTTTTCTAGCAAGAAAAGATAGTATATTATGGTAGTTAAGAGCATGGACTCCAAACACAGACCACCTGGGTTAACATCCTGGTTTTGCCCATTATTCGCCGTTTGATCTTGATCAAATTATTACTCTCTTCCTGCCCCACTTTCCTTGTCTGTAGAACAGGAATGTGGATGATGATGTGGCTTCTCTGGTATGGTTGTTGTACAGTTAAATGAGTTAATATACATAAAGTGCTTGGGCCAGTTCTTGGTACAGACTGAATATAGTAAGAATTAGCTATTATACTCCCCTCTTCTTAAAATTCCCCATGTCTTTGTGAGCCTAGTTAACTTCCGTTTCCCCATCTACTTCAAGCATCCTTTGGAAAGGCTTATATTCCTGCCTCTCCCAGAAAGTAAGCCTTTCCACCTGGTGGAGTACTGCTCCTTCATGCTCCTTTCCTTAGTCATGTGTTCTTCAACCTTTTATAAGACCAGCCCATTGTATTATAAAGGAGATAATCCCACATCCACGTTGGACTGGCCTATACCTTGTTATTCATCTTTATATCCTCAGCATTTATCACAGTGCCTGACACATAACACATACTAAACAAATGGCATCAGAGGAGTAAAAATGCCTCTGCTGTGATTACTGCTCTTCCAGCTAGCGTAAAGGCTCTGCTTATGCCCAATGCCTCCATTTCCTATGCCTGGGATCAGTCTTGCCCACAATAAATGGGATTCTCGCTTTCCTCAATAAGCTCAGAGAATGCGGCTCACCAGGGGCAGGATGCCTTTGAAGAAGATATGTGCGCTGGTCCCCTCTTTGAACTACATTATAGAATGATTCATCTTCCATGAGCCCCATAACCTCAAACCGGGGCTCCTATCCACCCTCATCTTTCATTCCTTCTTCAGTTGCCCATTTTTTCTCCCCTCTTCCTGTTTCATCCATCTCACCTCCTGCCATGCCTCTGCTGACACACAGACGCACACCCACACCTTTGATCCCGCTGACACCAATGGCACTAAGGAAAGAAGTTCAATATGTCCACTGGCGTCAAAATACAGTAATAACAATCCTTCAAGATGACAATCCCAGGCAGCCAAGGGGCGTTCGGGGGCTCTTCTGCTTTGTGCTTTCTGTAGTCTGTAGTGTTTTTCTTTGGTGTTTAAAAGCAGAAGCAGCTGTAGTTTGCTCTACCTGAGAGGTGCTAGTGAGCGGGTATACAACCAAGATAGTTACAGCACTCCCATGGTGATGAACAGGCAGACTAGGGGGCTGTTTTGTGTCCCATCTCACAGACTCCAGCAGAGCATGGCCTTCCATTTGCAACCAGTTACTCAGCTGCATTTCATGTTTGTGATTGCCGCGACAAGGAAAAAGTCATTATTTCTGGCAGCATCTCTTAGCTTCCTGCACTGCCTCGGGCACTTAGAGGAGGCAGGAGGCCCATGCTGCCTTGGTTGCCACCTGACACCTCTTGTGCTCATCTAAGCCCAGAGTACCCATCAGAAGTCAACAAACAGCATCCCCACCACTTCTTAACGAGGCAGCTGTTCCCTGGATCTCCGTTCATCTTCCTATAGCTCCTGCTGCTTCCCTCCTACCAGGTATAAGCCAACATCCAGGGGCAGAAAAAACAGACTATGTGCCCTACTGACTCCCTGGACAAGCCAGGTCCAACACCGCTAGTGGAGATCCAAGGGGGAATCTGTGGGTGTTTTATTTTGTTTCTCCTGATTCTCTATTCCTCTTTTTGTTGTCAGCAGGAGCAAGGAAAACCTGGAACCTCAAAATCGAATGCCACCCTGAGCCGCACTGAGCTGGCAGTTTCTAACTCTGATTCACAATTTATCGTTCTGTTTTGTTTATGGCAGGAAAAATATTGCTTTCTGTGTTGGGGTGGTGGCTGGTTAAAGGAATCATAAAACAACTTAGATGTTTCCTGGTGATCCACCAGCTATGTTAAATCAACATTTGATGATTTATAAATCAATGAGACACATACAAATTAGATTTTCTTTAGAATACACACAGATATGGACAACAGTGGCAAAGATAGTCATGATTTAGTGTTGGCCAGGGCATTTGAAACACAGATTGCCACATCTGAAGACGGGGCATTTCTAGATGCATTGGCATATAGCCTAATGTCATTGTGTTGAATGAGATTTTTGTTGTTGTTTTCACATTGGATGCTAATTTCTGTGTATTTTCATCACATTTTCAAAGATGAGCACTTAACCGTCTTTTGTTACAGTACCTAAACAAAGAGAAAAATTAAGAGCATGAGTCTAGAGTTTATAAAACTCAGTTTCTATATAACTTTTTTAAATTTTACCTAAATATTTTCATAGAAACACACCTTGTAGACTTGGTCATGGGGAGGTTATGTGAAAGTTGGTAGAAAGTTTCAGTCAGAACTGCCTTGACTGAGATAAGATAAAATTAGCAATACATTTAGAGTTTAAAATTGTCCAAAATAGTTGGAAAAAACTACCAAAGTATGAAATGTATTTACCATTTTTTGACAATTGTCTTTAATATATGATTTTTGGATGTGAAGGCTCCCTTTATATTATATTAACCTAAGGGTTATTCGGAATAATAACTTTAATATAAGCTCCCCACTGCCAAGCTAAGAATAATGATCTATGCTTTCCAGCTAAATATCAATTCCAGCTAAATATCAAGTTTGAAATCAAGCTATTGTTTTCAAACAATCAGTTATCTGGACTTGGGCCATCCACTTATATGATGCATTTTGGCTACTTACTATGTAGAATGTAATAATAGCTAAAATATGTTAAATGCTCATCATGGCTCAGGCATTCTCCTAAACCCTTCAAATTATTCTCCCAATTAATCATCATAAGAACCCTATGAATTAAGTTGCTATTGATATCTACATTTTACAGATTAGAAAATGAAGGCAGAGAGAAGCTAGACTACTTGCCCTGATGATAGAATGGAGCTTTGAACTCACTATGCTAAAGCAAATATCTGAATGACTTCTTGGAAATAATTCTCCCAGAGATGAGAAAATTGAGATTCAAGATGAATGTATCTTGCTTACATTTATATAACTAACAGGGAAGGACATGGAATTTGGTGAGAAGAGCTCCCAACACAGATCACAGGCAAGAGTGGGGTTTACTTCACGTGGCTTTATTTTCTACTGTGTGACCTGGGAAAGTCACTTCCTTCGACAGATAACTCAGTGCCTGTGCATGAAAATATGAGTTCATTTAATATACAACCAATATGTAGCAAATAATATGCATGTGTGCACGTGCTATTTGTGGGAGTAGAATACAGCCCCACCCCCTGGAGGCACTTACAGTCTAGTGGCAAAGCAGATGGAAACATGGAATGATGCAAGGGCTATGTTATATCAGGGAAGTACTTGCAAAGCCCCAAGGCATAGTTTAATGCTTGAAACTGGACTTGGGAAATGTAGATAATTGAGTATGTTGAAGAGCAGGTCACTTATATGTGAATAAGTGGTAAGAGGTGATTTCAGAGTGGTAGGTGGGGCAGGTCCTACATTTTATTCTAAGTAGTTTAAACTTGATCATGCAGGTCATGGGAAGTTATTCAAGAATTTTGAGTATGGGCGTGATCCATTCAGTTTTACATTTAAGAAAGTTTACATTGCTGGCAACATGAAAGATGGGTTGAAGGTGATGCCATTAGAGATAAAAGATTATAAGAGTTCAATTGAGCAATGACAATGTGAACTAAGGCAGAGGTGGAACCAGGGGGTGAATAAGAGAACTTGAGAGGTTTTTAGGAGTTAGAGTCAAAAGAACCTGGTTATTAGATATGATAAGAATCAGGGTTACATGATGACTTCATAGTTCAAGTCCCTTCATGTGGGCTGGTAGATGATGATATCTTTCAAGAAGACGGGGAACACAGACTAATGATCGGTGTGGGCTTATACTTTCTGGGGAAGACAATACATTTTATCTTTCACGTGTACAGTTCAGTGAACAAGTAAGACATCGAGATTTCCAGGAGGCTGTTTGAAATGTGGGTCAGAAACTCGGTGAGTTATCTATGCCATGACTACAGATTTGAGTTATCCCTACCAAAGCCATGAGCATGAATGTCATCTCTAGGGAAAGTGAATTTAATAAGAAGGAAAGGCAGTGGGACCCTGAGAGACACTGTCATTTAAGGCAGATAAAGGGCTAGTAGAGGGACCAGACCAAACTTGTGTAAAGCAAGGGAATGGGGTGGAGATAGTGTAAGCAGATGGATGAAAGAACTTTAAGAAAATGGTTGTTCAGAGGGATGAGAGCTCCTAAGACACTGGGATGACTAGAACTGGCAATAAGGAGGCCATACTGACCCTGGTGGGAGAGTTCCATGGGCGCTGTTGTCAGGACAAAAGCTATAATGTGGGATGATGTGGGGTAAATGAGATGTGAGACAGTGAGTGTAAGTAACTCTTTCACGTTGCTTTCTCAAAGCCACAAAGCAAAGCTATGAGATGGTGTGGTAGATAGAAGAGGCTATAATGTTAAAGGAGGATTTTCTAAGATGGGGAATAGGTGAGTATGTTCCTAACACTCAGAGAAGAAGCCAGCAGAGAAGGATTTAATACTGTAGGAGAGGAGTTCATTAATGGAGTGCGGAGGTAGAACTGGTTGAGCTCCAGAACACAGGTGCAAGAATCAACCTTAGCCCATAGATATTTTATTTGTTAACTTAAGAAATTTTTCTTATCCATTTATCAAAGTCTTTAAATATATAATATATATAGTATCAAATGTAATAAAACAGAAGTAGATGATATAAAACAGTAATCGTCTCTACCACTCCTCTATCCCAGTTCCATTAGAAAAAAAGAATTTTTTCACACTAAAAGTAGATTTACTGTTTTATACAGATTATTTAAATAATATATATGCACTATAATTTTGATAGTACATACAAATATAAAGAAAAAGGTTGCTTAAAATTCCAACCTCCTGAAAAAAATCACATTGAGAGGACCATCCTCTTATATCTATATACTCCTCTTCTTTGCCCACATTAGCTTTATACCACTTTCCTAACTAAACCATAAACCCTGTTAACAGCCTACCAGGTGGTCTTCTATATAGTTTCTCTACTTACATAAATATGTAGTATATATACACCTTTTATTGGCCATTGTTTTACCCAAAATGGGATTATATAACATGTATGTACATTCTTGCATCTTGCTTTCCTCACTCAATAATGCATTGTGGAATCATTCCAAGTCATCTGGTATTGCTTTCATTTGTTCTTTTGCTATATTTAAATATATCCAGCTATTCCTTTCTTAAATGACATTTACGTTCAGCCCCCTAGAAATAATTCTGAAATAAATGGCATTATGTATATGCTCTTCTATATTAGTACTTCTATTTCTATGGAATAGATCACCAGAGTTAAAAAGCACAGGATCAAAGGGTTTTATGTGTTATAAGTTTTATAGGTGTTGCCTGGTTGCCTAGTGTGTTGGACATGGTGCTCCTTCAGTGTGCCTTCTGTACTGCAAAGGTCAGAAAGCTCAAACCTATACTTCCCAGAATCCATTGCAGCCAGAATATGACATATTGGCCAATAAAATTCGTGCTAGATTTGAAATGCAAAATTGAGGTGGAGACCTCATTTCTGCGGACTATGGAATTTTTAGGTGAAATGTAAGGACAGGAAAATGTTTCTTTGTTTTCCTGCAGTAGCATTAACAAAGGTCCCCGTGTCAAGAAATGAACAAATGTCTGACGATAGAATGGAAATTGAGTTGTAAAACAGTCAGGCGATGGAGTACTATGCATCAGTGAAAGCTAAAACGACTAATATCAACCCAAAATATCTTAACAACATACTCTAGAAGGAAAGAAGAAAGTCATAAAAGAATATACACCATGTAGCCCGCACTTGTGGTGTCCCTCACTCCGTATCCCTTTCACTGACATGATTTCAGGCAGATGTGGTGGGCAGTTCCATGCAGTGACCAGTGTCACCACAAGGTCACAACGAGGGGCCTCTGCTTTTCTGCCTCAAACCTTCCTTGGAACCATGGGAAGTCCTTCAGCCTAAATGTCCCAGGGAGTTAAGTCCCTGAGAAAACTCTAACCAAATGAAGGTATGAATAATGCCTAGTCTCCTTTCCTTTGGTCTGGTGGGCCAATTATGAAATGTGTTTTACATATTTTCACAGAGGGTACATAGTAGGAATATCCTCAGTTGCCCACAACAATAACCAGCACAATGTACTTCCATTTTCTCTCGTCTCTAGTCTCTACTCTTACCCTTCCATTTCTGTTTCCTGGGATCACCTCCAAAATATACTACCTTCATCCAGGTCTTTGTCTCAGGCATTGCTTTCATGGAAACTCAAATTATGGGCTATAGTATGGTATATTTGTATGCAGTTCAAAAACAGGCAAGATTAAATATTGTATAGGGAGATAGGCATGTCAGATAAACTATGAAGAAAAGCAAGAGAATGGCTGATATAAAATTAATGTAATATGCTCACATCTGGGAGAAGAGAAGACGCTATATTCTGAGCAGGAAATACAGTGGCTTCAAAGATGCTAGTTATGTTTTATTCTTTGAGTTGTGTGTTGAATATATGGCCTCTGTTTCATTATTTCTTTAAATTATTGGTTCTCAACATTTGGTCTCAGGACCCCTTTACACTCTTAAAAATTATTGCAGACTCCAAAGGAGTTTTATTTCTGTGAGTTTTGTCTAAAGATATTTACTGCATTCAAAATTAAAACTGAGCAAAATTAGGACTGTATTTGAAAATTACAATAATAAGCTCATTATGTGATAATGTAAATGATTTACTTTTATGGAAATTATTATTTTTCAACACAAAGCAAAACAAAATTGAATGAGCTGAGTTGGCATCATTTTTCACTTTTCCAAACATCTTTAATGTCTGACTTAATACAAGACAGCTAGATTCTCATATCTGGTCTTTCCTTCTATTCAGTCTATAAAATCATGGGATTTGGTTGCAGAATCTGAAGAAAATCTAACCTCACATAACTATGCAGTTGCAAAATGTAGGCATATTGTAATAGCTTTTTTTTTTAACCTAACTGGATATTCTTTGATACTCCATGCAAACTTGACAAGTGGCCCGTTCTTAAAGGTTAGTTTCAGTGTAGTATCTAAAACTGTATCATTGAACTTCTAATACTCTGTTACAGTGAAATCCATTGGTCTTCTTGCACTTTGAATGGATCTTTTACCCATGCGTGATTTTATGCCCCCACGCACTGGTTATCTGCAAAATATCAGTTCACTAAATTATGCAGATATTCTAAATGTTGACACATTTCATTCTACAACATAACAACAACAACATTCATCAGTATCACTAGTGGTATCATCAGGAAAGTCTTTAAATATTGGGAACTGTTAAGCTCATACAAATTTTCCAAAATTCTAATTATTTGTTTGAAAGCTCAAATATTTCAATTGACAGCAAAAGTATTTTGTTGTCAGTTTTTTCCTTGAAGTGACAGGCTCACTTCATTCATTCTTAAGGAAATGTCTGCCAATGGCCAAGCCTGAATAATCACAGTGCTTGTCAGTCGTTCTTTCAAATGCACATCATGGTCTTTGAACAAAGCAGCTAGTTCAGCTCACGACACCAACAATCACACAGCGCTTCACCTCGAGACCACGTCCTACTTCTTTGGGCAGCAAAACTGCTTTGTGCATATGTCCCATTTTGTTATGTGAACTTGAGTAAAGATTTAATAGAACCAATCATCTGTACAGTTTTATCAAAGACATTCTTAAGTGAAGCCAGCATTCTTTTATTTGCAAGTGCACCCTGGAGAAGAACACAGTGACTATCAGTACAGTTTGGTGCCACTGCCCTGGTTTAGACCCCAGCATTTTCCCCCACCATTGTTTTTGCATCATGGGTGCAAATATGAGAACAGTAAAAAAAGCAAATGATGTTTCAGTGCTGTTATGAAAATAGTTTGACCCCCTAAAAGGGTCTCAGGAAACTCTAGACTATGCTTTGAGAACTTTAAGTTGTATTTATATTATGTACACATTTAATGTCTATTTCCCAATAATTAAAAAAGACAAGTCATTTGCTGCTAATATACATTTCATAAAACAGTTTCATCCCTTTTGCTAATCATATAAGAAACAGATTTCTTGTTAAATGAGGCTCCCTGCTCTTTCTTTTTTTTTTTTTTTTGGAAACACTATCAATAATTACCCTTCCCCTAGTCATGTAAGCATTTGGCTTTTTTTAATGAATAAACAATATTTTTAGGGAAATTGTAAGTTCACAGCAAAATTGACCAGAAAGTAGCATGCTCCATATATCCCTCTATATCAGTGATGGCAAACCTATGACACGCGTGTCAGAGGTGACATGCAAACTCATTTTTTTGGTTGATTTTTCTGTTAAATGGCATTTAAATATATAAAATAAATGTCAAAAATATAAATCTTTGTTTTACTATGGTTGCAAATATCAAAAAATTTCTATATGTGACACGGCACCAGAGTTAAGTTAGGGTTTTTCAAAATGCTGACACGCCGAGCTCAAAAGGTTCGCCATCACTGCTCTATATCCTCCCCCACAAACAACCTCCTTCACTATTTATATTCAGTACCACTGAGGTACATATATTACAGTCAATGAATCTACGTTAACATCAGTATAATCCAAAGGCCATAGTTTACATCTTGGTGTTATACATTCTGTGGGTTTTGAAAAAAAGTATAATGACATGTATACACTTTTGTAGTACCACATGGAGCAGTTTTAATGCCCTAAATATCTTCTGTGCCCCCCCCATTCTCCTTCCTGTCTTCCAACCCCTAGCAATCATTAATTCTTTTACTGTCTCTATAATTTTGTCTTCTCCAGAATGTCATAGAACTAGAGTCATATAGAATGTAGCCTTTTCAGATTGGCTTCTTCCACTTACTAATGTACATTTAAGTTTCCTCCATATTTTTTCATGGCTTTATAGCTCATTCCTTTGTAGCCTTAAAATCCATTGTCTGAATATAGCAGTTTTTCAATCTTTTCACCACCCAAAGGACATCTTGGTTGCTTTCAAGTCTTGACAATTATGTATAAGCTCCTATAAATATCATTGTGCAGGATTTTTGTGGACATAAGTTTCCAATTCATTTGGGTAAATACCAAGGAGTGTGATTGTTGAATCATATGGTAAGAGAATGTTTGGTTTTGTAAAAAAAACTTCCAACTGCTTTCTAAAGTGGCTGTGTCATTGTGTATTTCTACCAGCACTTGGTATTGTCAGTATTTTAGATTGTGGCCATTCTAATAGGTATGTAGTAGTGCCTCGTTGTTTAACTTTAAATTCCCTTATGACATATGATGTTGAACAACTTTTCATATGCTTATTTGCCATCACTATATCTTCTTTGGTAAAGTGTCTGTTCAGGTGTGGGTTTTTTGCCTCCTTGTTAAACTGAGGCGTTTGTTTTCTTATTAAATTTTAAGACGTTTTGTGTGTATTGTATAACATTTTCTTCTAGTTTATGACTTGTCTTCTCATCCTGCGGCGTTGTCTTTCACAGAGCAGTTTTAAATTTTAGTGAAGTCCAGCTTATCAGTTATTTCCTTCGCAGATTGTGCCTTTGATATGTACCTAAAAAGTCTGCATGTTTGTTTGTTTTGCATGTGGATGTCTAGTTGTTCCGGCACCATTTGTTGAAAAGACTATCTTTGTGTCATTAATTTGTCTTTGTTCCTTTGTCACAGATTAGCTGACCATATTTATTTGGTCTATTTCTGGTTTCTCCATTCTGTTTTATTAATCTATTTGTCTATTCTTTTGCCAATACCACACTGTCTTGATCACTGTAGTTTTATATTAAGTCCTGAAGGCAAGTAATGTCAGTCTTCCAACTTTGTTCCTTTCCTTCAATAATTAATTGGCTATTCTGAGTCTCTTGTGTCTCCATATAAATTTTAAAATTAGTTTCTCAATACCCCCAAAATAACTTGCTGGGCTTTTTATTGGAATTGCATATTGCATGAGAATTAACATCTTGATGATATTGATTCTTCTCATCTATGAACTTATCCATATCTCTCCATGTATTTAGTTCTTCTTTAATATCTCTCATCAGAGTGGTAGTTTCCCTCATAATAGATCTTATACTTATTTTGTTAAGTAGCATTTGGTTTTTATATTCCTAAAAAAGTTTATCACTTGTTGACGCAAAGAGTTGATGTCACCATTTTGATTTGGGGACATCTGACAATGCTTAAAAACCAAGTTATTAAACTTTAGAGTTTTAGATTACCCAATGGAATTTTTAGCAGGTGCCTTCACAACATGTTTACCAAGAAGGTGTCAAAAAAAGTTTGGAAAGTCGTCTTATAGATGGGCTGAGGAATGAAATGATGGTCACAGATATCGATTGAGGACATAACTATTTTAACTTAACCACTTTAAAGTGATAACTGCATGGCCCATGTCAAAAAAACTGCATTGAGATGTCTTGTTTGGGTTACTATTGCTATGAAAACATAAGTTGGCAGCTGGGATCTAGTCTTAGGGCAAAATCCAATGTAGCTCAAGTATTTCAGTTGGTAAATCCCAGAACACATAAATATGATTCTTGGATTTCCTAACTAGGAGGACTTCATTTTATTTTGTTCCATGAGCCAGAAGCTACTGTAATTTTTAACCTTGTTTCTTTTCTCTCTGGTGTTGCCAACTCTTAAATAATTGTGGCACTATTTATCTCTTCCAGCTCATGCATTTCATATTTCCCATTTGTTTTTGGAGTGAATATTTTATGTGGATTTTCAGTATCATTTTTAGTGATTCATAATCACATTCTACAAGCCAACATTTTCCATGCTTGGTTTCAGATCCAGCACAGTATTTTTGGAGAGCTTGTTCAACTAGCTTTAGCTTTTCATGAGGCCAAGAAATAATTCAACAACCCACAAACAAAAACAATAATAAATTGGTGGGTAGATGCTATCATTTAACCATGCATTTTGTTCTCACTGAAAAAATCTCTTGGGTAATTCTGGAAAACAAATTAAAAAGTAATGAATTTCTAAGTGATTAAGGATTGCATTTTATATGCAACTATTCTTTTTACCATGATCTTTCCAGTATGTGTAGGCATTTTAGCCCTAATTTTTTAAATGTAAAATCTCAGTATTATTTACAATAAGAATGTATTCCTATAAATTTCCTTCTATGACTGCAGTAGTTTTGCATGCATGGGGTTAGATTTTAGCCTACGGTGTTCATTGTAGGTAACTGTGCATGGCTGGTTTTTAATATTATAGTTTTAGAGTTGTAGACCTTCTGTGATTTAATGTAACTATTTCCTTTATTATCATTTATGTTTGTGGATTCTGCTCATTTTTATAGCATAGCTCCCCTTCGTACAGTGATCCCTGTTTTAGAAAACACATCTGGAAACCTAAAAAAAAGTCTTCATTCATGGACATTCACTATTCATGACTGGTTTTCCATGAATTCTGCAATAATGTTGTGGCTTCATACTGACTGGCAACAGCTCTCAGAATATTCTGATTCGGCAGGAATTCAACAATGATCGAGGCACCATCTCTGTGATATTTTGACACCTGTCAAAGTCAGTGAAACCAGCAATACTTTTCAAATCAATATTTCACACCTAAAATGATGGTTTTGTTGAATTCAAATGCTTAAAGAATAATTATTTCACCTTATTAATTTTATATCCTAGAGATGACTAGGTGTTGTGCCTCTCATGCCTCTTAAACACACACACACACACACACACACACACACACACACACACACACACTCACACAGAGAGTTTTGCAGCATTAAAGCCTTGCAAAATATAGTGGGAAAGACCTCAGTTTTTAATGACAACTTCAAATGCCATTTCTGTAACAGACTATCTATTTGACTATGAGCAAGTCATTCAACCTATGCCTCAATTTCTGTTAAGTTGGGCTCTTTAGCTTACATGGCTATGATGAAGATCACATTTCAGTTACTGTATGGTGGGAGTCCTGCCTGCTCTAATCTCGGCACGTGAATCACAGGGCAAGGCCATCTAGTTCTAGTAGCATCATGTGTCTTTTCTTCCTCATAAGTTTCACATCATCCTGTGAGCAAGTGTAATATCATGTGTCTCTTGACATCCCACAGAACCCAATCTGGCTTAACATGAGTAATATATGCAGTAAAATATTCCCAAGTCTCACAAAAAGAAAGGACCTAAGGAGGTGGTATCATGGGTTATGGGTGCTTGTCACTGTTATGACACTGATTTTGAAGATGTTAACATGTCACTCAAAGCCTATGTTTTCTTGTTTGTAAAGCATGGTTGGGTCAACTGGCTAGAGGACCCCTGAAAATGTGTCTTAAACTAAACTTACATAAAGCCTGATGAGTTTCTCTGGAAATCTCCAAGTAGGTCACTTCTTGCTGAAGAAGTAGAAATAGCTTGTTTCCAAAGAAATGTCTGTGAACCTTCTAGCCCTGTACTTCTTGCAGAGAATATTAACATCTGGATGTGACAGTTTTTCATCCTTATTTACCAAACATGGAAATCTGCCTTTTCTTGCCAAATTAAAGACAATTACCAATTCCCCCTCTTTTCCACTTTAGCTATAGCCTCGCAGAAGCCGGGGAAAGAGCTCGCCTTTGACTCTGTGTGAATTCTCATATTAGCTCTCAAGAGAGTGATTGAATACAAATCAGACCCACTTTTTTGTTAAACTTAGTCTCTTACTTGATCTTGCCTATTGCAAGGTTGCAATTAGGCTGTCTTCTTATAAGTATAAATCAAATCCATGTGAACTGTGTCTTGGGAAGATGGCAAATGCTCAATACCAAATTCTTTATCTTTTCCATGGCCATTTGTATTAAATTTTGGCAAGTGCCTGTTTCTCTCAGTCTGATCTGCTTCTCAGGTGTTTGTCCTTTTCTGTGATTTTTTTTTAATTTAAAACGCTGTTTACATGTTCATTTCTGCCAGATTCTGGTGCCCCTGATGGGCTATACCCAGGAGGGAGAATAGATACAGGATAAGTTGGATTCCTACATATCTCCTCACCCACACCTCTGACACTGGACATATGCTGGAGTCACTATCTTCAGCAGGAAAACTTTCTGAGATGCTCAGATACAAGGTCATTCATTCAACCAATGTTTATAGAATGAGTACAATGTCTTTGGCCCTGTATAAAGTACTCCCCCACCCATGTTTAATCTCTTATGTTTGCTTTAGTATCTTAGGCTCCTCTTCTTTTCCCCAAATTCCCACTAAAGTAGAATCTTACCTTGGGGATTTTGTCCACAAAATTATGCGTTTTGACTCTAGGGTAGACATAAGAATGGGTACCACATTTCCAAGTTTATTAAGGCAAGAATAGTTTATGTTAGGAATGGACAAAAGGGGCCGGGTGTTGGCACTAGACCAGACAGATAGGGAATGGGCATGACAAAATGGCCCAGCTGCCTTGGCTGTTGTAGAAGCTTACACTTGTCTACAGAGAATGCCCAAGGGTCATGGTGATTTCTGTTCTCACCAGATAAACCACGACTTGCCACTTTCTGGCTCTGAAGTTCTCAATTATAAAAACTTCATGCCCACCCTCTACAGCAGAGGGAGAGGAAAGTGCCTTACATGCCCTTGGAGGTTGTTATTTTGAAAGAACATTTAACACGAGATCTACCCACTTAGCATATTTTTAATTTTAAATGTATAATACAGTATTATTATCTATAGGCATACTATTATACAGAAGAGCTCTAGAACTTATTCATTTTGCATAACTGAAATTCTATACCCACTGATTTGCTTGTTCTCTTCATCTTAGATCTTGACCGCTCACCCCTAGTCTTTTGAATTAGCATTTTGCCATAATTTTCACTACTCTCGTATTAGCCATGGTCATCATTGGGATCCCAGGAGTTTCAAGAAAAAATTAGACCAATGGGGGAAATGAACAGACTCTCATGGTAATGAGTATACTCCTTCAGAATGCCAGAAAATGCTATGAGAGTGCACACAAAAGTTCCCCAACATTTCTTAGGATCAGGAAAACACGCCCTCCTACACACCAAAAACCTAAAGCGGAAAACAGAAATCAACCG